>NW_027125041.1:0-256683 GCF_009768925.1 Cryptosporidium bovis
ACTGGTGCTGCCTTTTTTACTGGAGGAGCTACTGATGCCTCTTTAGATATTGCTGCTGTTGATGAATCATCCTTAGCTGGAGGAGCAACTGGTGCTGCCTTTTTTGCTGTAGGAGCTACTGAGGCCTCTTTAGATATTGCTGCTGTTGATGAATTATCCTTAGCTGGAGGAGCAACTGGTGCTGCCTTTTTTACTGGAGGAGCTACTGATGCCTCTTTAGCTATTGCTGCTGTTGATGAATTATCCTTAGCTGGAGGAATAACCGGTGCTGCCTTTTTTACTGTAGGAGCTACTGGTGCCTCTTTAGATATTGCTGCAGTTGATGAATCATCCTTAGCTGGAGGAATAACCGGTGCTGCCTTTTTTGTTGTAGCCGATTGTGATTCTTTAGCTATTGTTACAGTCGATGAACCATCCTTATCCGGAGGAGTAACTGGTACTGTCTTCTTTATTGGTGGAGCTACTGGTGCCTCTTTTTTAATTGAAGGAGCTACTGGAACTTCTTTCTTGGGAATTGGTATAGCCGAAGGAGCGTTCTTAGTTGTATGAGTCAGTGACTCTTCTTTTTTAATAATTGGCACTGTTGGTGAGGAATCCTTGGCTTGAGGAGCTAACTGCGCTTCTTTAACAATTGGTGTATCTTGTGGAACATCCTTTACTGGAGGAACTTTTGGTGCCTCTTTCTTAACTACCGGCGCAGCTGATGGAGCTACCAATGGTTCTTTCTTGGCAATTTGTGCAATTGATGAGTCAACCTTGGCTGGAGTAGCTGCTGGTGTCGAATCTTTAGTCGGAGTCACCGGTTCTGCATTTTTAACTGGAGCTACTGGTGCAACTTTTTTTACCAGGGGAGCACCCGATGTATTACCCTTAACTGGAAGGGCCGTTGGTGCTGCCTTTTTAACTGAAGGAGTACTCAATGGAGCATCCTTGGTTTGAGACGTTGCTGGTGTTTTTTTAGCTACTGCTGCTGTTGATGAATCATCCTTAGCTGTAGGAACTACTGGTGCTGCTTTTTTTACTGGAGGAGCTACTGAGGCCTCTTTCTTAATCGAAGGGATTGATTGTGCATCCTTAGCTGTTGCGACAGTTAATGATTCATTTTTATCTGGAAGAGTACTTGGTGGAACATCCTTGTTTGGTGGAGTTATTGGTGCTGCATTTTTAACTGGAGGAATATTTGGAGCATCCTTTATTATAGGAGCTGTCGGTGTTTCCTTTTCAACTGAAGCAGCTGCTATTGTTTCTTTCTTAGCTATTTGTGCTTCTTTCTTGGCAATTGGTACAGCTGACGGAATATCCTTAGCTAGAGGAGCCATTTGTACCTTTTGAACAGCTGGTATAGTTGATGGATTATCATCTTTTTTTGGGGAGGCTGTTAATGATTCTTTCTTTGTAGTTGGGACAGCTGGTGTAGAATCCTTAGATGGAGTTATTGGTGCTGTCTTTTTAGTTAGAGGAGTGACGGGTGTTTCCTTGATAATCGGTACATCTGATGAAGCACCTTTATCTAGAAGAGTCGCTGTTGCTGTATTTTTAACTAAGGGAGTTACTGGTGTTTTTTTTGCTGTAGGTGATACTGGTTCCTTTTTTGACATTGAGGTAGACAATGGAGTGTCCTTTGGTAGGGTTGCTGTAACTATTGTTTCTTTTTTGACAGCTCTGTTTGAAGCATCCGGTACTCTATCCCTTGAAGCAGATAAAACTGTCGAATCCGTTAAATGAGTTTCTTTTCTTGAAGATTGAGAAACGGGTAGAATAGAAATATCCTTTTTCTGAGTATCATTCAATGTTTTGTTTTTTACATTGGAAGAAACAAGAGTGTTTTTATTTACGGATTCTGTAGAGACGCTATCTTTCGCACTTTTTACAGATGAAATAATAGAATTGTCTGCATTATTTGATCGCGAGGTAGAAGAATGGACGTTTGTATTAGCAGGTAAAGATGAAAGGGAGCTATTTCTTTTCGAAGACATATTTAGTGATTTATTTACTGCATTTACCATTTCATTAACTTCACCAATAGGTTCTTCTATTTCATTAATAATTTTATTAATTTTTTCTTCATTTTTTGATTTACCCAAAATACCTTTGGTCGTTGAATTTTTACTACTGGAAAAATTATTTTGACTTTCCTGCAAGCCTTGAACGGAGTGAGAGGGTAAAGTAGTGTTCTTTTGGGTTATCTCATCATATTTTCCCGATAAAGATGATTCAATATGCCCTTTACGTTCATCTTTGGAGGTTAAGTTTTTAGAAACATTTTTTGTTTTGTCTTGGTTATCACTCGTGTCCTTAATCTTTGTAGAATTATTGTTAGTAGCTACACTTTCAGAATTAGTAAATGTTGAATTATTCATAGAAACCAATTTACTACCACCAATTTGATTGAGTGATTTCTTTTCACTGGACTCTACTTGATTTGGCTTATTTAATTGTTGAATATACATCTCCTTTTGTTCAATCTCATAATCTGAGATAATTCTTTCTAATTTTCTAATAGATTCATCTAATTTGGGCTCTAAAAGGTATATTCTTTGTTTTGTAGCTCTTTCTACGAGAGCTTTTGAAATATCTATTGCATTTCTATCTTTGTTTTCAACCAAATATCCAAAAGTAAATGAGATATAATGCACACATGCATCCAAACATTTTTGACTATAATTCAAATTACTACTTAAATTCTTTGTGTCTATAGTCCTATTTACCTTTAACAAGTGTTGAGCTGAATTAAGAGCATCCTCCAATCTTGAGTTTTCCTCCTGCAATATTTGATTTTGTTCCTTAAGTTTCTCAAATAGATGTCTTAATTGCGAATAACAATCCCTATATCTTCTTACTGTTTCTTGGGCATCCGGACTTAAATTTTTGTCTCCAGAATGACTTCTATATGTGTCATTTACATTCATACAACTAGATAGTATATTGCTTCCTATTCCGCCCTTGAAGCAATTACTCAGTGATGATTTTCCTCTATTACTGTCTATATTTGGAATATCATATGCAAGACTTCTTCCCTTAGAGTCTCCATTAGAACTTAAGGGTAGTTGGCCAAGTAATGGGACAGAACTTTGCCGGTAGTTACTGCGTGACAAAGATTCCGTGCTTCTCCTACTGTTTCTCATTATTTTTTGGCTATTAACAACATTTTCATTTTTGAATGAACTCATTCTTTCACCTTATTTTATTTATTCACACTACATCAATTATTCTTGCATTTAGAGTATACCAAAAATCTACAAATACCTACAGTATTTCACAAACAGTCACTCTAAAGTAAATAGGAAACAAAATATCTCTGCCAATACTTTACTCCCAAAACACCCGAGTTACTCTAATATTTTCCAAGCTCCAATTATTATTGTAATTAGCAGTTAAAAATTTTTTAAATCCAATTCAATCGTTTACATACGTCTTCGTTTTGTTTTATGTTCTATAATTAATTACATTAATTTTTTTTCTAAATTCCATTTAGAATATCTTAAAATCTTGTTTTTTTTTCGCATGTAATTCTAGACATGGGTACCTTAGGCGGGAGAGACACGTATATTATTATAATTTCAATTTGTGTTTATAATAATAAACCGAGTTTGTGGAAAAAAATAATGGTAAATGTTTCAAATTAACTTCAAATTCTTAATGTCAATAATAACCAAGTATGCTACAATAGAGCGGTTGTTCTTTTAATATATAAATTTGTTAATTCATCAACTGTTAAAGTAGGATAAAGTTACATTATTCGTCTATGTGTCGTTTTATTGTATATTTTTTTCGCCTATAAAGTTTACACACACGTTCCCACTTTATAAGAAAAAGGTGGATATCACGTTCTATCAACTTGTTTCTTTTAGTTTATTACAACATTGATAAAGCCAACTGAAATTTATTGTAGAAAATTAAAGTTTGTGGAGTCAGACTTAAAAAAATAATCGATTTTGGAATTACTTGGAGTTTGAATTTAATTTGTTTTACTAATATTCATAGCTGTTATTTACATAAAGTAAACTAGTGCTTGACCTAGATAAGAAATACTGTTTATTACTAGGTTACATATTGAATAAATTGAAACGATTATTTACAAAGTGTGATATGTGACGATATAATGAATAAAACGTTCCAAATACAGCGAGATTAATTATTGCGATTTAGCTATTTAACCAGATTCAAAACAATATACAAAAATGAATTCGAAGGCAAATCTAGGTTTAGGGGCGGTAATTGGAGGTGCACTGGGATATTTGTTATACCCTAGAATAGAAAGTAACAAAGTAAAAGCTAATTTTATAAGTGGTAATGTAGATATAATAGGTGAAAGTAAAAGGAACACATGCCATTGCATCGTGAGAAATATAATTGATAGAATAACAAGAAAAGAAACAGAAAATATAAGAGTAAATGGGGGCTTTTATCCATCTTCGAGATTACCAAGCAATGAAAACTTAATAATTAGAGACTCTTATTTATCATCCGTCTCCTTTAGAAACAAAATACCAAATTGGGTTGCAGAAAGAATAACAAAAGAAACGTGTAATGGAAAAGCAGAAAGGTCGAATTGTGTATTTCAGATAGATCCAAATATTCCAACAATATGGAGTGCAGAAAATAAAGATTATTTTGGGAGTGGCTACAGCAGAGGCCATTTAGCAGCAGCTGGGCAACATAAAGATACACCAAAAGCTCAATCTGATACTTTTTATTTATCCGGTAATATTCTTCCTCAAGAGTTGTCAAACAATGGAGGTGATTGGTATAGACTTGAATTATTATCGAGAAAGCTTACTGATTATTATGAAGATGTATATATTGTTTCAGGACCGTTGTTTATGCCGAATAACATGAGATCTGAGGATTTTTTTAATCTTGCTAAAAAAGTATCTGGTGAAAAAGAGGAACCACCCAAAGATGCATTGGGACAGATATGCGTAATACATAAAAAACACGTAGTTGAAAAGGCACGAGAACTGGGAGATGAAAAAAGAATTAATCCAAAATTAATAGTAAATTCTAATATGGAAGATTCACCGGTAAGAAAAGTTACATATGACGTTATTGGTAATAAATGCGTTTCCGTTCCTACACATTTATTTAAGATTATATTGGGTGTTAGACCTAAAAAAGAAATGAAAAATGGTGTTGAAGAACTTCCTCCTGTTGTACTCGGGAGTTTTATTATGAGAAATGCTCCTGAAGAAAATAGGCATGAATTAGAGGAATACCTAGTTCCTTTAAGAAGCATCGAAATCTCTACTGGTTTAAATTTTTCTGGTATTAGAGAGTTTGCTGCATTGAAAATTAGAAATTCAATGACAAAAAAAGAATTTAGAAAAAAATATGGAACTACTAGAAAGTTTCTCTCTTTGATACCATACTTGTCTTCCGCGTCCTCATTTTTAAAAGACAATGAATTCTACAACATTTGCAATATCAAAGAAAGTTCTGGCAAAAGTGGTGATAGCAACAATCGTTCTATTTGTTTGGATACTGATTCAGACAGAGTTACTGCTTGGAGATATCTTGGTTATTTAAGTTTATCAAAGAGTAAGCATGAACTAGACAAAATATGGAAGACTATTAAGGAGAGGGAATATGACATTGAAAATATATTTCTAAGAAAAGAGTATGTAAATAAATGCAAATCTTTTGGGCACGATCCGAATGAATTGTGAGGTACCAATAAAGCCGTAACTACTGAAAACCACAAACAACGATTTATTAAGTTTTCTTGTACTGAGTATCTACTTGTATTTATATAGATACAGGTATATGATTTCATACTGTTACTGTTATGCTAGAGTACCGACAATATCTTATTCAATACTATAATCACACTTTTCAAGCTTATATATCCAGATATATCCGGAACATTAACATACAGAACTAAAGTGGTACAAGAAACTCGATGATACCAAGATGAACATCTATAGTTGAATAAGAGTTGGAGATTCAATTAAAAATGTGATATAAGAGGGAGGTCCAACCCAACTCTTCAGTCGCTCTTTTTCTCGAATACTATAAAAAAATACCGTACTCATTTAAAATGTAAAAAAATTGATTACAACTACTAGTAAAACAAAATTTTAGCAAACAAGCAGTAGCTCCGCAATTAAACACATTGAAATATGTTCAGTGACGTAGGGATGATTTAGTTTCTAATATACATTCTATCTACTAATGTTCACATGAATTAGATAAATTTAGTGAATAAGTAAAGAAGATAGTTAACAATAAGCTCTGTGGAGAAGGTAAGAATTTGACAAAAAAAATGTTATTACATGGTGAATGACATCTTCCTCCGCTTTTGTCGTCCTCATAGATCTATCCCTTGTATATTCTTGATCATTGAGACAGATATATAACACCTACGAGCATATTTACAATGAATATGATATCAAATATCACCTATACGAGACGTTACCTATACAATACTAGACTAGGCTAATAATATATTAGATTGCTAATTGGGTGACAGTACAGATTTAAGGACGAAAAAATAAAAAATGATTAGAATCTACATATTAACAAAATCCTCATATTTACAATAAATTAGAAAAAATATTACACTTTCATTATTTTTTTGCTAAATTATATTTTCTGTATTTTGGTTTAGTTTGGATTTTTTTGGTATTTGCGGATATTAGTCAGGTGAAAAGGTGAATAGAAAGGCGGGTTATTTCCTAGGCGTCCAAATTTACCTACAGTAAACTTAGAAAAGGCGACATATTTGAAAAATATTAAAGAATTATTATTCTTTTTTCCTTCAATTCTCCGTAATCATTTGGAACAAGGGTATTCATTTCCAAGGCTTGGGTTTGATAACTCTTTCTAACTTCAAATTAAGGTAGAATAAGAATAGTGGTGTATTTGTACAAGTGTAATATTGCAGATACACGAAATTATCTACAGATATTTATTTATATTTATATTCATGTATACATACATATATATATATATATATATATATATGTATATAGATAGATATATATACATATAACATAAAAATATATGTACATACATGTGTATATATGTATATAAATACATATATGTTAAGTAATATATAAGTTTAAATACATGCTTTTTTTGGAATAACAGGATTCATCAGCTCCTATCAATTATAGCTGTTTTGAATTTTGTTTTATAATCGTTTTTTTAGTAAGCTTTGGAAATAGTAAAGAATTGCTTTTCTCTATTCTTTACTGCAATTTGTTAAAATTTGTCGAATTATTGCAACTCGACATAAATAGAACATATATACGAATATTTACGTTTTAAAGGGTATTGGAAAGATAAAAACAGGTGTATTTAACAGGTAGAATATATATTTCAAGGTTTAATTAGTATTATAGAGATTATTACTAATAAACTAATTGTATGAATTCAAAATTAGGGGGAACATTTTAAATAGTAGTGTTAAAAACTTAGAATTGATTTTACAATAATTAGTTGTAAAACATAGTGTATATAAGTGTGGTTGATAATATTAGTTGTAAAGGATTGGAAATAAATAGAACAGAATATTGATAGATAGAAATTAGATTTTAAACACTTGAAAACAACTGTTTCTGTGAAGTAGGATATATTTACATAAAAATCAGTGATAATAGTAGAAATACGACGCAATCTGTGATAATACTCTGAAGGTAGAAAAGTACATGTATGTTTCGTTATGAATACACGCATAATTTATTATAACTGGTAGTTTAATACTTAAGGATCATAGAATTGAACAAATAATTAGGAAATAGATAAATACGAAATTAGTATATATCTCTTTAGAAGAGCAATACACATTTCATTTAAAGGTAAACGAATAAAATTAGATAGGTATATTGAGGGGTACCAAAGGTGGTGTAATTAAATGCATTTTGATTACCTTAGTGATTCAGATTCCCCGAATAACTATAATTCATTGAATTATGATCAAGAGAAAAGTGATATTAGCAATGATAATAACTCTTTCACAAACATAGATTCATTTCCAGTTTATTTTAATGGATTTGAAGTTCCTAGGGAATTGGATGACATTCGTCGTATACTGACTCCTCTAAGCAAGGATCAATTAATTGAATTATTAGCCAGTGCTTGCGTTAATAACCAAAGTGTACTTCAGAATGTTTTATGTGTAATATGTGAGAGCAGATCTCATAGGCGTCTTTATATTAAAAATTTACCTTTTTCTGCCTGTACTGAGACTGTAATTGAACTATTTTCCCAATTTGGAGAAGTTGAAGAAGGTATTGTTCTGAAGAAAGATGGAAAATCAAGAGGATATGCTTTTATAACATTTAAAACTATAGAGTCTGCTCTTTTGGCTTGCAAAAACCCAATTAGTATGAATGGAAGAGGTTTGATGGTGAAACTTGCTGCTGATCCTTTTCCTTTTGAAACAAAAAAGTCGGATGCAATCAGACGTAAATTGTTTGTTAGAAATCTTGGGTTCGAGACCAATGAAGAATCACTAAAGTCAGTTTTCAGCAAGTATGGTGAATTAGAAGAATCGGTTATCCTTAGAACAAAGAAAGGTAAATCTAAGGGATACGGCTTTATTACATTTTCAAACACCGAAGCGACTGTCAAAGCTCTTCAACAGCCTCATCACATTATAGATGGAAGGTTGGTTTTTGTCCATCAAGCCGTAGAAGGGAAACTTAGACCCAAGAATACGAAAGATGCTCAAACTAATAATAACAGTAATAATAATAATAATAATACTAACGGAAATATTATTAAAATTCAAAACAAAAAAACCATTTCACAATTTGAAAATAGGGAGCTTATTAGGAATGGATTGTCTATTATAGGTAGCAACGTGAATGGAATGTTGCATTCGCCTGTTGTAGGTGGAATTATGAAACAGCCTTCTTCAATTTGTGATGAATTCAATGTTGAGCCAGTAATTTCATTAAGAGGAATTAATGGAGCAATCGGGAATAGTATGAATGAAACTAATATCGGAAATATTTTACTCTCACAGAGACCATTTGACAAGCGCTTCTGGAACTCTCAAATACGAGGGGATGATGTGGTAAATAATAGCCTTAACTCGGCATCTTTTTGTAGTGCTTCATTGTTGAATTCAGATTCTCCACTTAACTTGGTTTCTGCACCTGGTTCTACAGCTCCAGAAATTTCTACTTCGGTTATGAATTATAATGGTATTAGTAATTATAACCTACCTGATAATAGTAAGAATGGAGATGGTTCAAACATAGATGTTGGATTCTCCGGATTTTTTTGAATCCAAACAATTGGGAAATGGGAATAATTGTAAAAACGGAGTTGACGAAATATCTAACAATCAGAGTAACTATTCTTGCAGAATTATGATTATTGATTCTTCGAGGGTATTAAACGATGTTTTATTAAGGGTGAAACTGATAGAGATATTATTGATATTTCAAGTGTGAATAATTTAAATCATATGGCTAGTATGGGAATGGAATTGGGAAGTTTTGACTCCGGAATGATTGGTTCAAATAACTTTAGTTCTTCCGAAGGTGGAGTGGAGGTTGGGTTTATATCAAATAGTGGTGTGTTAATTAATAGAAGTAATCAAGATAATAATAATAGTGAAATTAATGACAAAAACAACAGTCATAATGCTGTATTGAATTCAGATATGGATGATATTTCAAATTTTCAGACTAATGGAAGGTTATTTAAGAGTGACTGTGTAAAGATAGAATCAAGTAATTATTCTGGTAATATTATACCTAATAATAATAAATTTGGCTTTAATGTAAACAGTATTGATACGAACTCAACTAGATCTGATTCAATTAACTATGATGACTACAAAAATTGTGTAATTAGTAGTTTTTCTGCTGAAGACAAAACAAAAGATGAAATAGAAACTGACTTATTTGTCAAGGATTCATTAAGACACATTGAAATAATCAGTAATAATAATAGTATCAATAACAGTGGAAATAATATGTATACAGTCTCATTTAATAGTCACAACAGTTATAATTCTATTAATAAAAGTTTACCACTGTCATCCCCACATCCATTCTCTTGTTGACCAAATGAAACTAATTTTTCGGCTTCTCCATATTTTTTAAATTTGAGATTTAAAAATCCGTCAGAATTTTCAACTTTAAATCCACATAATTACTTGGGAATAAACAATAAAGGCGTCATTAAAAACCAAAATAATCCTATTAAGAGTCCAAAATGGACTCTGATGATAATAGAAAAAATATTTTTTATACTTTATTGTTTGTGTTACAAAAAGAAAGATGTAAATATTTTCTATAATACATTTTTTTACCTGTAATTATATCACAAATATATAATAATGTATTACGTAACGGTAATAGAAAACAATCATTTGAAATAAAAATTTTAATTCTGATCATTTATTTGACATATATAATCTCATAAAGTGGCATTATTTTATAAAAGCAACTATATTAGGTAATATATATAATTGTATTTTGTATGGCATGCACTTTTATACTGGTGGGTCTTTTTTTTGGTTTTGGTTTATTTTCATTTGTTATTTTTATATTTTACGGTGTATATATGGGGTTATCCTCTTGGGAAAAAACATTTTCTAAAATTAATTTTTTCTCATCAATTATTCATATTTTATTTGTAGCAAGTTTTAATTTGTAAAGAATGGACTTTCTTGTATTCTTTCTAAGCAAAAAACTGTAAAGGTTTAGAGATAAATACTATTTTTCAATTATTTTTTTTCTATATTTAAACAAGAAAACTGTATTTATTTATATATTCACATTTATAATGAGTATGGATAGATTATATACTCAAATTAAAAGCTGAGGAATAGAAGGTTTGGGGAGCATAATTTTTTTAAATTTATGGTACCTATTTCAATAGATTGATATTTATTCATTCACATTTAGTACTAATAAACTAGTGTGTGATATACATATTAAGTATATGTATATACACAACTTAAAAAAAAGACTATCAATTTATTTAAAAATAGTTGTTAAATAGTAAGAACATACTTTTTGGAAAGAGATAAAATTTAATCTCTCTTATAGAAACTAAAATTAGGAATTGCAGGCAGTTTTTAAAAATTTATAATATCATTAGTTTGGTCATTATCATTTAAAATAAGTGGGTCGTGATTTGGCTCTAGAACGTAATTATTGAATAAACGTAAATAAGATAATAACGTACAGAGATGGTGCAATAATTTTTACTGCAATCAAAATATAGTATTGAGAAAAAATAAATGTATTATTTAAGTTGATAATACATGAGAGATTATAACATACTAATAGAAAGTTGAAAATGTAATTTATTGTTTATTGGGGAGAATAGAATGATAATACAAATATATAATTAAATTTATTACGGAATATAGTTCTTTTATTATAATTTAATTATGATTGATTTCAGTATCATTATGTATTTATTTATCTTATTATAGAAGGAATATTTTGTAATTTGTGATATTGTTGTGTAACAAACAAAATATATCTCTGATAGTATATACTACGGAATTATTTAAAAGTGAAAATAATTGGATCTAAAGTATGGAGGGTGAATAACTTGGAAATATTCAAAAAAGAAATTTCAGATGAAACATTATCATTATTATTATGTTACTACGTCTGTTTACCTTTTTCTAAATTAAATATAATTATACATATAAAAATTGTGATCTATGATAAATTGGGTTGAGTATATGCAAATTATGTAATATTTAGTGAAAAAATCGGACTAAATTTTATATTTGTATTGTGTAACTTTCATTTGTATGAATAATTATGACTATTTTAATATAAAATGGGTAGTTAATGCGACAAAGAAAATGAGGTAATACTAATTCAACGTAAATATGGCATTTTCAGGATTTGTTAATTTAAGGTTTTGTAATTCGAGGGCAGTATTTGGAAATTATTTTAGTTTCCTACTAACATTACGATGGGGGTGAATACGCATATACAATGTAAAAACATGCTCTAATTATTTGAATTCTAAATTATAACAAGTAAAACACCATTGTTTCATTAGAGTATTATTCAATGTGAGAATATCAATTTTTTGTAATAGTACAATTTGAATGTGATTATAAATGGCTTGTTTGAATGTGTTGCTTGAATACTTTGTTTTTTTTAGTATATTATCAATTGATAATCTATTATTTTTCTGTATTTGTAAATGGTATATTATCAAAATGGAGCTCGGAAAAAAAGAAATAAATTCAGTTTGGAATTGAGTTTTGGACAGCTTTTTTTTGTAACTAATATAAATTTACATACCACTCAAGTATATGGGCTAATTGTGAAATTTGTTAAACAATGACTTAAAAGAGGTTATCATTGCTACTATTATTCCACTTCAAAATCAGTCTTACTTTTTTTATTTCTAGGATACATTTATTTTTCTTCTAATTTATAAAAAATAATCATGATTCATTTTTTAAGAAAGAAGTGAATGGGAAATGTGAGAAAAATAATAATATCAGAATGGTAACTGAATTAATGAAAACATCAGTACTGGTACCACATTCATATAAAAGAAACACAAATCCACTATTTCTATTTCTTTTTATTTCCTTCTGTCCTTCTACATACCTTTGATTACGAATTATTTTATAAGTTTATCGGATAATTTTCGAGAATAGACAGATTTTTTTAGACTAAAAGTAGTTTAGTATAGGTGGATGTATGAGAGGGAAAATGAGGATTTCATAGTTATCAAGTGTGAATATTAAAATAGCCACGAAACACACATTTAGAACGCTAAAATTTACTACTAGGTATAAAACAAGTGACTTGAACATCTTAGTTTTTAGCACACACATAGGCCATCGCAATTAATTAAATATGAAGACAAAAGTAGTTAGACATGTAGGAACTGAATAAATAGTTAGGTATTATAAATTTATAGGAGATAAATTGTAGTGTCAGACTGAGCTATAAAAAATTAACTGGTACGTGTTTTGAACACCAACCTTGTGTAAATGAAGAAGTCGAACTTAAATATGAAAAATACTCTCTACTTTTCCTATTTTCTAAATTTGCTACTTGTCATCTTAACATGTTATTTACATGTTATTCCGTCATAAAACTTGACTGACCAAAATCACTATTTTTTCATTATACTGACTTTTATTTAATATATATAAATTCTGTAGACAGTACTTTGGCGCCGTCTCGACTAATATTTATAGTACCGGTCAAAAAAAGGAATAATTACTATTTATTTAGCCGAATAATTACTAGTAATAATAGGATAATAGCAATAATAAAGTAAATATAGGTTTGCGTCTTTAATAAATAAATAAAATGAAGACTATACATATAAATGTTAATAAAAAAATGAAATATAAGTGAATATATTTAACTTCTAGTCTTATATTAAACTAGGGGGATAAATTGCCTAGTTTTGAAATATTGAGATTTCTTGAATCAAACAGTAAAATTTAGGTTAATAGACAAGTATTAGAAATATGGGAAGAGTTTACGGACGTGGCAAAGGTATATCATCATCTGCTAAACCTTATAGAAGGCGACCACCAACATGGATTAAATTAAAGCCATCTGAAGCCGAAGACCTAATTGTCAAGTTAGCTCGCAAAGGCTTGACACCATCTCAAATAGGTGTTACGTTGAGGGATTCACATGGTATTCCAATGGTTCAATCTCTAACAGGTAGTAAGATCTTGAGGATTTTGAAAAAGAACGGTCTGGCACCAGATATTCCAGAAGATCTTTACTTCTTGATTAAGAAAGCTGTTTCTATTCGTAAACATTTAGAAAAGTTTAGAAAAGATACAGCCGCTAAATACAGACTTATTCTGGTTGAATCCAGAATTCACCGTCTCGCTAGATACTTCAAACGTTCGAAACAATTGCCTGCAAACTGGAAGTATCAAGCTGCTACTGCTTCTACATTGGTTGCATAAAGATAGAATGATAACGCCTATCTTTCTTCTAGTCAAGATAGTGGCGGAGTAGTAGTAGTATCTATGTAATCATCACTATATAGAAATACTTAGTATCTTTTGTTCCTATTCTCTCGGTTCTAACGTTGATATTAGAAATACACGAATAAATATTCATTTGCGTTGTTGGTTATTCAAATGTATATTTCTGTCTCATTCACAACTCTCTCACTAGTGACGAGGTGATAATTCACCCTTCAAGTCAGGAGATCAACTAAATGCTAGTCACCTGTATATATGTCGAGATGTAGCTACATATTTAATTAGTAGCGGTGAGATATTACTAAAGACGTTGACATGAATTAGGATTAATGAAATACACAGACTCAGTCAATAGTGACACGTTGTGTCAAAATTGCATTCAGGAAAAGAAAATGTTATATATATTAAAGTAACCTTTAATGCAACAAACTAGCTAATTATCATCACTTTCTGCTATTATAATTACGTGACCTGTTGTTATCCCCAATAAAATTACCATTATTATTACCTTGTTTTATATTAGATTTAAGACTTGAAGATGCTATGGGTGAAGCTCTAGGTGGATTTTGCTTTGGAGTGTCATCAATTAGTAATACATCTAATGGTAGGGAGTCGGGGAGAATAAAATATCTTATAGTATTTCCTCTTATAGTTATTTGTGAAAGACTAACTGGATTTCTGTGTTTAACACTCATTTTCACATTTTTAAGATATGTATTCATAGAAATGTCAACATTTACAACTGTACCTTGTATAACAGTCCCATTTTTAAGCTCTACTACCACCGAATTATTTACCAATTTGACTAAAAATCGAATCAACTTCATTTTTTATTATTAATTAAATCAATTACTCAAAAAAAAATAGGTCTACTGTTTGTCTCATAGATCACTACTTCAGAAATATTTGAGAAAAAACATCAGTTTCCTATGCGTATAATAACTCAATCTATTACTATTCCAGTAATCTTTAAATTAGAAAAAATTGAATGATTTCTCCCCTTTATTTGAGGCATTTTTTTAATAATACGAGGGGTAACTATACTATACCAAAACTTGGCGGTAAGTGTGTAGGGTTAAAATAATATATATAAGGTAGCTTATACATTATTAACAGTTTAATTAGATGGTAGTGTTATTAATGGAAAAAAATAAGAAAAGGTAATACATTCGTGATAAAAATAAAATAAGTGTGATAAAGATATAAAGGTTCTAAGTACACATATGTAAAGAAAGTATTGATAACACAAATAAATAATATAGTTTGAGATATAATCACAGTTAATTGTATAGCTCAATTTTGTTATTTAAAAGTTTGCATATATTAATAATTAACAGGAGAGAAGTGTGTATTGTAAATAAATAGTAACTACCGTTTTTAAACTATTATTAAACTTAAATTATATAAAATTAGTCTGCATATTTGTGTTGTAAATATATAAAATATTAAGTAATTGAATAAAATGAAATATATAATAAATTTATTGTTATTATTAGTGTTAACATTGATTATAAAATCGGAATCTGCTGAGAAGAAGAAAACGAATAAAATTGGAGCAAATGTTAATATTGATGATTATGAATTAAATTCTACATCAGGATCAGGGAATATTGAAATTGAAAATAAAAAAACGTATGTAAAGGAACTGAATGATAAAAACTTTGAACATCTAACTCAGGCAGCAACGGGGTCTACAACGGGAGATTGGTTCGTATTATTTTACCTACCTAATTGCCAACAAAGTCAAATGGCTTTACTTGAATTGGATAAACTATCTATATTGGCAAAAGAAAGCTTAAATGTTGCAAAAATAGACGTTTCTAAAAACCATTATTTAATAAATCGTTTTGAAATAGTGGCAGTACCTTCTTTCAGATTTTTTAGGAAAGGAAAGATGTATACGTATACTGGAATGAGAAATGCAGAAGTAATTAAAGCCTTTATTTGGAATAAAGATTATAAGAAGGTACCTTCCCAAATTGTTCCGAAACCTCTTGGTATTATTGATATTATTTTGTACGAGGTTAAACACACAATTAATGATATAAATAAATTAATTAAACTTGCACCTCTCGTTACTATAATTCTTTTATTAATTGGTTTTTTCACTGGAATAGGATTTACAAGTATATTATCTGGAAGAAGTAGAAAAAGTAATCAAAAAGATAAGGGAAGATTAACGCACAACGATAAAGAAGTTAATTCAGAGGAGGAAGAGGAACAAGATGATGACGATGTAGAGGAAGATGAGGAGGAAGAAGAAGAGGAGGAAGAAGAAGAGGAAGAGGAGGAGGAAGAAGAAGAGGAAGAAGAAGAAGAGGAGGAAGAAGAAGAGGAGGAAGAAGAAGAGGAGGAAGAAGAAGAGGAGGAAGAAGAAGAGGAGGAAGAAGAAGAGGAAAGACTGAGTCAGAGACAAATGAAGACTCCATCAAGGAGTCGTAGAGCACCAATATCTAATTATGGAGATGATGAACGCATAAATAGTTCATATAATACTAGTGTTAGAAGGTCTAACAGATTGAAGAGGCAGTAGATATTAGTAAAACCACTATTTTTCGTTTCTTTGTGTTTGTTTAAAACGTTTATATTTTAAAATGAATTTAGTGAAAAAAGCGATTCTTTGTAAATTGACAAACCAGAGGTCATTAAGATAATATAGGGTATATTCGTGTAATGACTATGCAAATACTAGACAATTGATAAAGATTTCAGAGTAATGAACTTTTATATATACTCTAATAAGTGTATGTGCATTTGTGAAAAAAAACCCGTGTAAATAGGCCAATAGTTTAAGTTGCAATAAAAAGGAAGTAAATGCATTAAATTAGTTTAGATCTATATAATAAAGGCCTAAAATTACTCAAAAATAATCTTAAATGAAGAGGAATACCTTATTAGGAATCCAAAGAAACAAGATAAAACTTGTAAAATCAACAAATAACTGACCAATCTATTTTCAGACAAGGGTCCAGTAATTTCCAAAACAAGATTTAGTAGTGTAAAGTTTTTAGAAGACTCCAATTTACCTGTTTTTTTATCAAATCTAGGTATTCTATGTCTAGGACAATGGTATATTCCAAATAACTGTGGTAAAGAAATAATAAAATTAATTATTTGAGGAATGAAAAAAAGCAGCAACGTCTTAGAGAAATGCCCCAATATACTTACTATGGCAAAACATGCACCAGCAAAATAAGTGTATGTATCCCCGACAAAAACCAAAGAAGGATATCTATTAAAGTGAAATAAAGACAAGCTGGATGCGGTAAATGGTAGTAGTAATAATATAGAAAAAAAGTGGTGATTAGACTTGAAATTATATTGCCAATTTGGTATTAGAGTTAGTATTTCAATAATATTATATATAATAATAGAAATTGAGATAATAACAGACTGTCCAACTTCCAATCCGTTCACACCAGAATATATATTAATTGAATTCGTGCAAAATATCATTAAAGATAACATATATAAATAATAAAAATAACCCAAATCAAATAATATTTTACCTGTATTGGAAGTTCCACCTATTGTTATGCCTTCTTTAAATAACGGAATAACAACCTGCGTACCACCACTATACGACACAAGAGTAGGCAACGCTGCAAATACAGGTAAAATCATTTTGTACCTCCATTTAAGACACAATACATCATCTACAAATCCCAAAAAAGCCATCATAAAAATAGAAAAAAGTCCTGAATTATACTCCAGTAACTTATATGGATTGTTACTAAATAACAATTGGCTACATATAGCCGTGATCATAAATATACTCGCCGGAACTATACCTAATGATTCCGGTATTCTTACTTTATCATTGCCTTTGTTCAAATCTATCCCGTATAAATTATTTTCCAGTAATTTTGTTCCGAATGTTGGAATTAACTTCATACAAGCGATATATGTAAATATAGATGTTAAAGAACAAATAAATGTATGATAAAAATAACTCGTTTTATATAGGGATATATTTACTATTATTAGTAATACAACTAGTACTGTTGCAAATAAATATTCTCCACTTCTATAGAAACGTCTCATTTTACTGTTGAAAGTAAATTTTATGGTATTATCAAGTTACTCCTTATAACACAAATAGTTTATTCTACCTTTTTGAAAAAATAAGAAGAAAGAAGCAAAAAAGGAGAGTAATCCACTTTAACAAAAGTTTAAGTTATTTCCCATTACTAAATAAAGTATTACACTCCAATATATTAATATTATTGGAAATGGCTATTCAAATTAATGGGAAGTAAACAAAATATACAAGTTTAATATTTGAGAACTAACTTGTTAATTTATACTTGATTTCGAATAAGTCCTTATAACTTAACTATCTTGATTATTTAATTCAATTATATATATATATATATATATATATATATATATATTTATATAAATATAATATTTTTGCGCTAATAATCTCATGAAATTTGCTGTATATAAATTTACATTTATTTTTGTTCAGTTATAGTTATAATAATTCCTGTAGTTATAGTTGACATTAGTGCAAGGTTTGTTATTGCTGGGGTCATTGTGATAATTATTGTTGCTATTGCAACTTGTGTAGCTATCTTTATTATTTAATACCAATTTATTATCATTTGGATCCCGTGATAAATAATTAGCGGTTTCACATGCACTTGTATTATAATGATTATTCGATTTTCTAGAAACAACTTTAGTATATGAATGAGCTATTTCTGGTACCTTCGGATTATAGTATCTGTAAAAATAATATTCTGAGCCTTGCTTTGGCAGTTTCTCAAGTGATGAGTATTCTGAACCACTGTTACTTTCTGGGTATTCAGAATTAAATTTTTTTTTGTTATTGCAATTGTAACTACAGTAGTTATATTCTTGGAAGTAATTTAAATATGAATTTCCTATTCCATTTTTAATACTTGTTTTATTATTATTATAGTTATTGTGTGATAAAAGCTCAATGTTTTTGCTTTGATTGTAATATTTCGATTCGTTATTTTGGTTTACAGCTGTATTTACGCTCTTTATGATTTCGTATTTATTTGTCGTTGGCTTCAAATATTTTTCCCTCTTAATAAATCCGTTCTTATCATTTGCGTAATTACTTTGAGTAATTTCTTTTTCATGAACATAACATTGATTTAAATGAATAAAATCATTTGATGCTACATGATGTAATTTTGGTTTTAAATTTACTCTTGAATGTGATTCCATATTTTTGACAAAACTAGAATTTGGTTTTAAATTTGCATATTTATTTGACTCAATTAAACTTAATTCGTCTTTTTCTAGCACTTTACATATTTCATTTCTCATTATTTCATCTAATTTTGTGCTTTTATCACAATTTATATTGTCATCTTTATTTAGTTTTTTATCAACCAACTTCACTCCATGAATCTGGTAATTATCGTCTGTATTTGTTTCTTTATCTACTTTTACGGCCTTTTCCTCCATATTAAATTTTATGTCATCTGTACAGGTGTATTTGTGTACACAGCTTTTACACTCCTTAATCCCACTTATTTCCAGTAAAACAACTTTATATTGCCCCAATTTTCCACCAGCAATGTTGCTATTGCTATAATTGTTGATTATTTCTATATTTCCTACTTTAGATAAACTTATGATATTACGCTTTCTAGATTCAATCATGTTATTTATTCTTTCTTCTCTTTCTTTAATCTGTGTTATCGATTTATACATTCTCTCTGTCAATATTCTCATCTTTTTATTCAATTTATATAGTCTATTAAATTGTTTATTTTTATTTATTTTTTTTGAATTTAACCCATTACCTGAAAATATTAATTTACTATTTATTGTTTCTTTTGAAAAAGAAGATGTAGATGATGAATGTGAAGATGATAATTGTAGTTGGTTTGAATAAGAATCCATATTATCGAAAATATATTCCTCTTCATTTCTGTTATCACATCCTTCATTATTATTGTTACCATTTACCATATTTTCATCTAAGGCTTTTTTGTTATATTTTTCGTCTTCAGTATGATTAATGTCCAAATCAAAATTTATACAGTTTTTATTGATACAATCGTCTAAATATAGTTTCTCATCTGTAAATTGATCAGTTGATAGGCTAATAAATAGTGGTGATTCCTGATTGTAATTATTTGATTCTTCTATATCTCTAATATCTGTATTTCGGTTTTCATCGTCACTATAACTTTCCTCTTTTATTGGAGATAATAGTAAACTATCCAGATAATTGAAAGAGCTGCTGTTATTATTATCTTGTTGATTGTTTATTTGAAACGAACAATTATGTTTATCATTATTCAATTCATTATCAGGAATAATACTAAATTTTAAATAATCATCATTTGTATCACCTTCGTTAAATGATTTAAAGTCTTCTATTACTCGTGTGTCATAATTTGAGTCCAAAGTATTAACTAAAAAATCACTATTTGTGACTGTTTGATTATGAATGTTTTCATCGATACCATCATTGAAGATGACATTTAGATTGTTATTATTATTATCTGAATAGCAATCGAAACCTAAATCACTATTACCCCAGAGATTAGTTAAATCATGATCGTTTATCTCCTCAGATAGAATATTATTCGAATCAAATTGATTGTAAATACTATCAACTTTTTCACTTAAATTTTTGACATTTATTTGTTCCTGTTCATCGTTATTATCTTCAGTCTTATCTCGATTTTGAAGTATATCATGGTTCAATTCACTATTGAATTTGTCACTAACAACTGATAAATTACTGAAATCATCATTGATCACGTGAATTTCATCTTTCTTTTGGTTTTCAACCTCCAAATGACTTTGATCTTCATCGCCAATTAAAAATTCCGTATCCGAGATATCACTTTCAATGTTAGAACCAAATATTAAGTTTTTAATCATATTTCCACTGCTTTGAGTATTGTTACTAACAACGTTGTCACTTTTGGAGTTATTATTAACATCAATATTACTATTCATTTCATCAAAGGTGTCTTTGCTTTCCTCGTTCTGCAATTCGTCCAAACTTGTGGGTTTCATATAATCCCAAATCGAATTGGCAAATTTATAAATTATTTGCCTTTTTGATTTTCTGATTGGAGTACTTAAATTGGAATTTGATATTCCAGTTATTTCTTTGTCTTCGAGTATTTCATTGTTTTCACAACTGTCACTAATTATATTTTCCATAATATTATCTTGGGATTTTGATTTCATTTCATAATTAATTGCAATTGTATTTGAATCATCTTTTCTCGATATTTCGTTACAATCATCTCGAATAACATCATCATTATCATGCTCTTGCCCATTTTTGGCCACATTTTTTACTTCTGAATGTTCCTCATCTTCAACTAGAGAAGTATCATTCTTAAGAGTATTATTTGCTTTTGAAAGTTCATTCTGCTCTTTTTCTAATTCATCCAAACTGACCGGTTTCATATAATCCCAAACTGAGTTTGCAAATGAATACAATAGTTTTCTTTTTGAAAATTTTGTTGAAGAATTCACTTCTGCCTTATTTATTGAATTACTAAAGTTGAAATTATCTTGATCATCTAATAACTCTCTTTTATCAAATGTACTCACATCACCTTTCGAATTCGGATTATGTTCATGAACACTTGTACTACATAATGCTTCTGTATTATTTTCTATTTTTGAATGTTCAGTATACTCATTTAATTTTACTTCATCTTTTATATTAATTACCTGATAATCTAATGAATCATCATTCATATCATTATTTCTTGCTTTGTCATCGATGTTTGTATCATTAAATTTTCCACTATCATTTCTAGAATTGCTATCGGTGTAATTGTTTAGTATCGTTTCATCAATTTGAGTGTTATCTTGAACTATTTTGTTGCGACCATTTTTAATTTGGCCCTTAATTGTATTCTTTTCTTCCATTATTTCATCAAAAAAGCTCTCATAATCATCTATCGCATTATTATTTTCATTTGATTGTACGTTTAACGCCTCATTTTTTACCAATTCACATTTCTCTTTTTTCGAATTGTATGTAGATGACAATTCATCATTAAGATTTTTTTCCATTATGTTGTACTCATTTAATTCAGGAATTGGATCATTTAAATCGGTAATTCTAGACTCTAAATCAGAATAGGAATTGGCATCAATATCATTACTAACAGATTCAGAATTGGAATCAAGATCGGAATTAGAAATGGACTCCGAGTTAAAGTTAATATAGGAGTCAAATATTGATGAATTTGAATTGTTAAATTCACTCAAACTCTTGAAGGAATCCTCAAGACTTAAAAAACTATTTGAGTTAGTTTGATCAACATCTTGCATTTTTCTTGCATCATCATTAGAAGTCAAATACTCATTTAATAATTCATCTTTGTTATCTGTATTATCATTATTTTTTTTAACTCTTACTGATAGGTGTTCCATTTTGTTATCTCTTATTTTTAATTTTGACCTCGATTTTGACTTTTTATTTGCACTTGTAATTGCTTTTAATTCTTTCTCATTCTCACTTTTCGTCTTTGACTTTGATCTTTTATTTGATTTAATTTTGACTTCTGCATTTAAGCTTTCATTTTTCCTATTAGCTTCATTGTTCTCGCCTTCAAATTCCATAAATTTTCTTCGACTTTTTTTGGTTCTCTTTCTATAACTCAAGTTATCTAATTCAAGTTGTGAATTTGGTTCATTGTCTACTTCAAAAAAAGGCTCCTTTTTATGTGATCTCCCCTTTTTATTAGACATATTTCCTAAAATTTAATTTATTTATCAATAGAAATTGTTTGCTTATATACGAGTTAAAAAAACTACAATAATTTTCCCTTATTATACCCCAAGTTTTATTCATACATATGCATATATGTTTAGTTAGTGTGCCTCTTAAATATTTATACACAGATTTACATGAACTTATGACTAGCTATCTGTATTTCAACCAATTAAACTTTTAAAATGACCGTTAACATAATATAAAAATGATTTAAATCTACTTTCACACTACAAATTATTCAACTTGAATTTTTAATTAATTTTATGTCAAATTTACATGTAATTTTATTTTTCGAAATGGCGCCACTTTTTTTTAAACAACTTTTATAGAAATATTCTCAAACTATGCGTTACGTGTACCTATCTGCATTTTTTGTGTAAATTATAAATACTTTGTTTATAAACTAAAGTTATAAATAAATTGATATTACATATTGATTTATATAATTATTAACAAACCGGACTTTAATTTTTCACCTTTTATTTCTATTAACATAAATTTTACGTATTAACAGACACGAATAAATAGTTACTTTTACTGTTACTCTAATTAAGTTGTTGATTATTATTTATCATTAAATAAGGTTACAAAACTAAGAAATATATACGAGATACTAGTATAAAGGAATAATAAGATTACTATTACATAGTGTTTAATATTTATTTATTATCTTTAATTAAATATTATGCTTTTAGATATTAGATTTGTTTTGTAGTAGATGATATATATAGTTATAATGTGACTAAATAATAGCAATAACAAGCCTTTAATCGTTATTTTCCTCTAAAAATAGATAGTTTGACATACTAAGTAATTCTGATGAATCTTCTGTTTCAGGTTGAATATTTAGTGGAAATGTTATCATTGTTCGGCTGCTTAATTGATTTACTGCAACAGGGCGATTGACTGCGCTATTAAAATCAGAATCATATTCATCACTTTCACTATCATAATTTTCGTTTTCATAGTAAGGTTCATTAGCCTGATTTCTTAGTTCGCGTCTTTGCCTTTTCCGTTGTCTCTCTAATTCTTTTTGCTGCTTTCTCTGCTGTTTTTCCATTTTCTTTTGCTCCTTTTCTTGGTTTTCTATTTCCTTTTTTTGCAGTTTCTCTTCTTTTTCTTGGTTTTTTCTATTTAATCTTTCTCTTCTTTTTTCTTCACGTTTCTCTTTTTTTAATCTTCTTTTTTCTGAAGCTGTCTCTCTTTTCACTCTTCTTCTCTCTTCTCTCTCTCTATTCTTCCTCTCTCTTTTTTCTCTCCTACTTTTCTTAGACTTTTTCTTTTTGCCTCTCCTTTTTTCTAATTCTAAAAACGAATGTATATTATTGTAACCAACCAATCCCTTCTCATCATTCAATATTTCATAATTTAATAAATAGAACAACGAAAATGTGAATATTATCAGTATTTTTGCTATTTTCATCTTGTTTTTTCTTACTT
This sequence comes from Cryptosporidium bovis, assembly GCF_009768925.1. Lineage (NCBI taxonomy): Eukaryota > Apicomplexa > Conoidasida > Eucoccidiorida > Cryptosporidiidae > Cryptosporidium > Cryptosporidium bovis. Next base: position 24,093 of record NW_027125041.1, read on the forward strand.
TCTCTTGTGTTTTCCCAAGTAAATGAACCAAATAGTACTATATCAATGAAAATATTGCTATCACAGATTCAATACTAGTGCCTGTAATACATTAAAAGAAGCCTTATTTTATATATATATATATATATAGAAAGATATTTTGATCTCTCATTTATGCATGTATTATTCTACATATTTATTTATTTAACAAACAATGCAATTACAAAATGTTATACCGTTGGTAATAATTGACCTTCTAAATATATTATACATGCATGCACTTGCACAAATACACAATTATTTACATATAAAGTAGAAAAAAACATGCCACAAGTTTATATACTTGCAGACAATTTAGGAAAAGCACTGATGACCATAGAAATATCGTTATTAAATAGATGGGGTTTCAAACTAAATATTTACTAAGCAACAAAAATAGTATTAATACTTTATAGGTGTTATCATGTGACTCATAACAAAACGGTGAGTTTTTTATGGATGAAGATACTATTTAATACACACAATGATTTAAATTTATTCAAAAAACAAACAAACTAGCTTATTTAATAATCATAGTTATTTCCTTTATCTTAAATCCTATAATAAATATTTTTTGGCGCCGTTGAAAACAGCAATCCCCTTTTGTTGTCTTATTTCACTTCTTCCGATGACTAAACAAAATACAACATTGTTTGCTAACTGGAAAAAGAATGGTTTAAATGAAATTAAGGCTTATTTATTTTTTGAAATAATTATATAATGATCATATTTCACAAAAATATGTTATTCTAAGAAAAAAAAAAGCATTAAATATCTAATTCTATTTTTTTTAAATTTGCGTTCATATTATTTAGTACAAGAAAAGAGAAATAATTTATATTTTAATCATTACTCCACAATGTTATGATTATTGTTTGAATGTTTTCTGTAAATAAACGAAATGATGATACAAAAACAATTAGGGTAATTTGCATCTGATTTACAAATAAATACGTTTTGTTTTTTTCGAAAGATATTTAAAACGAGACGTATTTATCGAGATGTATAATGTTTTTGAATTCTGATTGTTATTTACTATCATATATCAACATGGGACAATTTATCTTACTCATTAGTAATACTTGACCAGTTTCATTTTATTTTTAAAGATAGTTTGTCTACTAACAGTAGAAGCATAATTTGTAATACAAATACAAGAAATAGACATTTATATACATGATATCCTTGAATTGAATCAGTTATAGTTCAATGAACATATTCACCTTTAAAGCGAACAAATGTATTGCTTAATTTACTTATCAGTCATTTATGCAATAATGACTAGTACCCGCCTTTTTTAATGATTGCAATGGGAATAAATAGTAGATAGAAAATCCATGTAAATCTTTAATTGTGAGGATAGTATAAAATCAACAAGAAAGAGGCAATTTTGTAGTATACAATTATAATATTATTCTTATTCGTTATGTTGTAAATAGTTGATGCTTAGTTATCAGTTTAATTGATATATATATATATATATATATATATATATATATATATATATATAAAGTGAAATTAGTGGAATAATGACATGTACACTTCCATTTATTAAGGATAGCAGAGTTAAAAAGCAGGATTTATTGTTGCTTAATTATGAAATATTATGGGATGTTGACTTAGGTGGGAGTGAATTTTGTAGAGTAAAACTTGGTAAATGTAGAAAAGACGGAAGATATGTTGCTGTAAAAATAATAACTAAAACATTATCAAATAATGATGAAAAGGAAATAATGGAATATTTTAAGAATAAACTCTTAAGTAATGGTGATATAAATGATAATAAAAACGCTAATAGAAGTTCATTTATCGAAACATCTTTTGCAGATGAAATATTATCATCTGGATATTTTCCTGAAGTAATAAATATATCTGAAGACATTGATTTTATATACATTGTTATGGAATTGTTTTTAGGTGGTGAATTGTATCATCTCCTAATTAGGATAAAAAGTAAACTCAGTGAAGATATATTATCTTACATATTTTTCCAAATATGTGATGCTGTCAGCATTCTCCATTCAATTGGAATAGCTCATGGTGATATTAAGGCTGAAAATATAATGTTTTCAAAAGTGAATCGCCTCGATTCGCTCAAAATAATTGACTTTGGAAGTTCTAATTTTATATTCAACAAACTTAGCGTTTTTTCATATGATGTTAAAAAAAGTAATTTAAATAATTATTTGTTGTATTTTGACTTCTGGTCGTGTGGTAAACTGTTATACTTGCTTTTAACTGGAAGTTATTTGGATATTGATTTTGATGAGTGTTTAATTAACGATAGAATTAAAGATATAATTAATAACACTGATGAACTGAAAAAGTACAGTATTTTAGTTAAGGATTTATTGATTAAACTTCTTTCGTATAATGTATATAAGGAAGGGCATTTATCTATGAAAAAGATACTTGAACATCCTTGGTTTGAATTGGCTAATAATTTAAAAATATATAATAAATATGTTTACCCACATAACGAACTGATAAATGTATTAAATTGAATTTAATACATTTATATTTTTATTCCATGGTATTCAATTTTTAAATGTAATTGATTTTATTGTTGAAGGTGATGATGAACAATCTGTGTTATGTTGAATATTATCATATATATTATTTGAAACTGCAGTGCATAGGTCAATTTGATCTTGGGAATATTGTTGATTATTTGGAATACTTTTAAAAGTCACAGGAGACGTTGAATTTGATGAAGCATTACAGTAATTTTGCTCATTGTTACTTTCAGTTATAAGCCTATATGAATAATTATTTATTTCATTATTAAATTCATTAAAATACATTTTACCTTTGCGTGTAATGAAATTACCCTGCATTGTTTCTTTTTTAATTAATCCATTTGAATTAAATATATTGTTTACTCTATTATTGTTTTCACTTCTTCTATTATTTGAAAATAAGATTACTAGTATTACCACAGAAATAATAATGATGGTTATTACCATCGCTATTCCGACTATAGTACTTTCTTTTGTTTTATATTTGTTGCCAATATTTAGTCTTTTACTGTCAATAGCGACGGCAAATTCCTTTGCTTTGTTTGGTTTAATATTGTTATTGAATGAATGCACTACACTTGATAGCAAATTTTTAAAGGCATATTTATAATGATTACATTTTATACTATAATTCAAATTCGAGTCTTTGTTTGAACCATTGATAATAATAACCTGGATCTTACTGATTACTAGTATATTTTTTATCAAGTGGCAGTATTTGTTTCCATTTGAATTTTGTTTGACTTCATTATTCAATTCAATAAAACCTAATTTATCATCGTAAATACGAACATTTATTAAATTGCTGTCTTTGATTTCAAATTCTAATTTATAACCATTCAAACAGTGTGTATTTTTTGGTAATATAGTTATGTATGAGACAGAGTCACTCTTTAATATTAATTTTGAATCGCTATTATCATTGCCTTTTAGATGAAACACGTAGCTATTGGTTACAAAAGATTTATTACCATTATCATAGTTTCTGCATTCAAATGGTGTAACATTGCTATTATTATTAACGATAGTATTATTTTCGCCTGTAACATAGTAGTTATCCTTTACCCAAAATGATTTGGGTGGAGTCATTTTCATTAACATATAGTATTTTTCAGCTGTATTTAATTTATTGAATAACCCAACCCCAAAGGTTATTGTAAATGAAATACCCAACTCTCTTGAGAATAATAAATATTTTTCAATATTAAATTGGCTATTGAAATAGAAATCATCTTGATTTAATTTCGAAAATAAATGATGGTTAACCTCTTTATAGTTTAGTATGGGGATTTTTAAACTTGCAATAACATTAAAATACATATTCTTACCTAAATCATTTTTGTTAATATATTTATTTGAACATAATCTCTCGTTGTCAACTAACATATATCTATTTTCTGTATCAGTTGTTATATATTCACACAAATTGTTGTAATCATAATTGGTTAAACTTGGACAGTAATCGTTATATAAACAACTTAAATTTATGTTTGAGACTTTTTTTTCTAGTTGTAGTCTATCGCTTATCGTTCCAATATATACTTCAACCTTTGTGTACTTTAATACGTCAATTACATTTGTGATTTGGATTCCAGAAATTGCATCATTTATAAAGTTTCCTCTTGTCCCTGAAATTGATTCTATTATTCCAAAAAATTGAGAACTTAAATAAAGGCTCTCTAAATATGTTAATTTATCGTTAAAGATTGTTTCCTGCGAAGTTAATTCGTTAGTTTTGTCCAGTAGAATAAAACCATTTATTTTTGAGCATTCAAGTAAATCAGATGCATCCACAGGATATATTGTATTTTTATTATCAATTATTGAACTTAATAAATTTGTTTCATTTTTGTTAAATACCACTTTATTACTAATTGAGGAATAAGAATAATTTAAATTTATTATTAGGAGTAAAAGTTCAGAGAGCACACTCAAAGAAACCATACATTGATTCAAAAACCTTTCTTATGTAGTACAAATTCTAAATGCAAATTCCTATCTAATTTCAGTATTACGATTTATTGCTAATCTTTAAATGTTACCCCATATAGTACTTGAAATATTAGTGCGGCAACTTTTTGACTTGCTTTATCACTATATTTTGTAATAACATTTATCTAATGTTTTTTTTCTCGGTATAAAATAGCAATATATTTAGGATATTGCAGATTATTTTTACCATAATTGTTTTATATATAACACTTATAGAAAAAGTCTTCTTGAAGTTTAAACGTTAATTGAAAATATAAAGAATTTAAATAATGGGCAAATCTAATTCTAAGCGTCTTGAAACAAAAAATAACAGTATTTCTGGAGGTAATTCTCAAGAAAATTTGAGCAATGCATTAAGGGAAATTAAAGAAAAGTATTTAGAAAATGTTCCGGAGAATATTCGTATATTGGACTCTTTTGTTTTTTTTCTTGTTTTAGTTGCCTTTATACAAGTAATATATTGTATTATAGTTAGAACAACATACCCACTTGATTCACTCATTGGTGGAATTTTTTCTTCTATTGGAACTGCCCTTTTGGTATCTGTCCTGAGGATACAACTAACATACCCCTCATTTTTTAGTTATGTATCACAAAAAACAGCATTTACTGATTTTCTAATTTGCTGTACAGTTTTTTTCATTGGTTGTGCATCTTTATTAGTCTAGTACTACTAAATAACTTTACTTTTTTATATATTTATCCCAATCTGTTTCTCCTTTCATTCTTGTATATTATTCGACACAAGTATGAGTCTTCTATTTGTTTTTTTATCCCTGATGTCTGATTGAACGCTACTGTATAATAAATACAGTTAGCATGGAAATTGGACACATTCATTTATACACAAACCAATTTATATAGAACAAAAGTACATGAAATGCAGAAAAGGGGCAAATATGAACACCCAATTGAAGCACAAAAGAGCATTAGATGTTTTACATCTAACAAATCGGCCGCAATCATCTTGGCTCTCAAATATGGTCTGATTCGCGAATAAGAGCACATTTATGTACAAGCTTATTGGATATGACTAAAAGCGAGAAATACGAAAATTGGTAATTTATGGTTACGTTTTAGAATTATTATAATGAATAAGAAAGATACTAAGTATTTTTCATTTTGAATTTATTACAAATGACAGATATAAATTACTGATTTTTCATTAAAGGCAATTCTTTGTGAACACATAAAATTAGAAGATTATATTAAAAAAGAATATAAAGGCAACTGTGGTCATCAAATTTAGTGAATTTGAATAACAGAAATGACTTGTGTTTTCCCGCTAAGTGCATAATGATGAATTAAAGAAAATAACTTAAAAAATAATAAAAGACAAATATGATGTGTATTATGGTATGGACTGATCTTTATTTTGGCGCCTTGTGGGACAATTGGATACTGGAATGCCCGCAAAAATGCGTTTATTGGTAATTGTCAGTTGAATTTGAATATTGGAAGAATATTGTGACGAAATAAAAGATTGAAGTAGAAGGATTAGTTGTAGAAATACAGCTATATAAAACATTTATAAGAAGCTCTTATTTTGTGGTGGAGAAGATGGAATTGGCGAGAGACTATTTATTACGTTTAAGGAACAAATGTGGTGAGAACACAGAACTTTACCAAGAGTTTCTTAGAATAATGAGAGACTTTAAGAATGGCACAATAAATGCAGGGATTGTAATAGACCAGGTAGCTGAATTATTTAAGAAGGATATGAGCTTGATAGCCGAATTTAATAATTTTCTTCCAGAAGAATTAAGATTACAGGTTCCACAGAATGATTGTGAATACGCAGCGGCTTTTGTAAAAAAAGTGAGAGAGACTGCTCCTGAAATATATAACGATTTTTTGGCATTGTTAAGTAAGTATAGGGAAGGCGATAAACCAATTAGCGAAGTATGTGAAATGTCGTCTGTATTATTTGCATCATATCCAGAATTACTGAAAGAGTTTTTACTCTTTATTCCAGGACTTGGAAATAACAACGACAATGATGGAGACGCAATTGATTCAAACTTAGCTGGTTATAATAAAGTTAATAATAAATTCTCCTTAGAATCTTCTCCAAATGAAATAGACAAATCTGAATTTTTAAGTTATCTTGCAAATACAGTTTATTCAATTTCAACAAAAAGCGAACCTCCCAAAGTAGTTACGAGAAAGGCATCCTCAAACATACCATATGAGATTACAGTAATACCGGAACTGGATCGTATACTTGAAAATCAAAAGAAAATAATATCAAGTAATGAGGTTGATAGCGAGAAGATAGAATCGGAGGTTTATTGTTCACGGGATATGAATCTAGAGAGCGAATATTTACAGAGGAATGCAAATCAGAATTGCAATTATTATTATAATCCAGAAGATGTATCAATCTGGGAAGCCGATTACAGGATATTTGAAGAAGCTTATATTGCTTTTGGTGATAATAATCAAGATTATTTTCAAGATTTTTTAAGATTAATATATCTTTATACAAGAGGTGTATTAACCGTTGTGGAAACTTTGCTTGCACTAGAGTTTTTCTTTCCAATGGATAGTGGCGATCTTCCATATGAGATAAAAAGGATGATAGTGCAAAGAGAGGCGGCCAGAAGAAAATACTCATATTTTTGTTGTAATTTTGCCCAATTGGATTATTGTAATTGTGATAGAAACGGAAGCAGTTATCTTCAGTTACCGAAAGATTATCCGATTGCTTCTTGTACAGGTAGATCCATTACTGATAGGGAGAATCTGAACGACAAATGGGTAAGTATTCCACAAGGTTCAGAGGATTTTTCTTTTAAACACATGCGAAAGAATGTTTATGAAGAAAATCTCTTTAAATGTGAGGACGAAAGATTTGAATTAGACATGGTAATTGAAAATAACCGTTCGACAATTAATGTTCTTGAACCTATTTCGGAGGAAATAAGTAAATTACCTTTGGATGAGAGAAAAAATTTTAGGTTAAGAAAACCACCGTTTTCAATAATTCATTTAAAAGCAATTTCAAGAATATATGGTGACAATGGATCAGAGATATTGGAATTACTCAAAAGAACGCCATATAGCTGCGTCCCGGTAATTTTGAACCGTTTACGCCAAAAAGATGAAGAATGGACACATGCAAGACATTTAATGAATCAAGGAGTATGGAGAGATATACAAACAAAAAATTACTTCAAGTCATTTGATCATCGTTCATTTTATTTTAGACAAGCGGACAAAAAAAATACCAATGTTAAAGGGTTTTTATGTGATATGAATAAATCATACTTGCTTAATAGGAAAATAGTTAATACTGATAACTTAACGAAAGGCACAAGTAATGATTTGATATTGAACTCTGAGAATAACTTTCAAATGAGCGTGAAAAACAAAAATGATTGCAATACCATGAGTGATAATGATGATCAAAATTTACTTAGATATAAGCAAGAGTCTAATGGTTGGAGCTTAAATCCAGAATTTATATCTTGCATGCCAGATTTAGATGTACACAAGGAAGTTATTGAATTAATTAGTTTTACGATTTATCGTCAGGCGAATGGACCTGCAGTCGGATCTAAAGCAAGAAATTTTCTTCAGAGATTCATTAGATCGTTATTTCTACAGTCGAATAATAATTCTTCAGATAATGGCCTAGTTACATTGAAGGAAATCCAGATTGAGGGTTCATCCTTCAAACCAGGTGTCAATAAGAATCTGCAAAATGGAGCTCAAAACGAAAATATAAACAATGTGCCGTCGAACAACATGGGTTGTGGTGAGAAACCATTATTAACAGTTGAGGCTTATGTAAACGCAGTTTCTGAAGGAAATAGCAGTACGATTTCCTTTAGTTCAGGTTTATCCAGAGGAAGAAGAATGACTAGGAACCATTTGAGAAAATCGAATACAAATAGTCACGCCACCGATGATAATAAAACCAGATCTTTAAACAACTCAGAAGAAATATCAAAATCACAAAATATAGGTGAAGATATAATGGATTCAGAGGATTCAAATGTTCCAAAGATATCTGACATGTCTGCGCCTGTTGAAGACAGTTGTAATAACTTGAGCAATTCTAATAATTTGGGAAATATATCATCAAATGAAGAGAATGACTTGAATAATTTATTTAAATCATTCTCGTCAACATACGATTGTAGGGGGGGTTTAAAATATATTTGGAGTGATAGTTGCAAAGTTAATTGGTACAGTGGAAATCTGTCTCCAGATTGGTTTAATTTCACTTATAAAAGTGATGACAAGTCTAAAAACGATAGTTCAAATATTAGCAATAGTAATAGTGATTGTAATAGCAGCAATAATGATAATAACAATAATAATGGCATAAACGGTAATCATGATAATATAGATATAAATAATGATGTAAACGTTAACAATTATTGTGATTTTAGTACTAGTGTTGATAATAACAATGGTGCAAATATTGATGATAAAAAAGATACAAATAACAGTTACGTCCATGGTAATAATTTCAATAATAGCGATGTTGAGGAATCATTAGTTAGGTATATAATGGGTAACGACCATATTTGTTGCTTCTTGAGATATTACCAAATAATATATGAGCGTTTAAAAAAAGCAAAAATGACAATAGAACAACGTGAACAGAACCCTTTGCCATTTCAAAGATGGTCCCCAAATGGGCCAGATGTTCCTAGACCGACTTACAAACAAATAATATGGTGTTGTTTTGGATTGTTATCGGGTGAACTTGAATTGAGTTTATTTGAAGATATTTGTAGAGATGCAATGGGAAATGATTCGTATTGGCTCGGAACAATAGATAAAGTTTTGCAGGGAATATCAAAAGTTGTGATACATATTGTAAATGACTTATCCACTTGTCGTTTATTGGCAATGAATTTGGCGTACAGGGATACTATATTTGATCATTATAAAAAACTAGAGGAATTTATAGGCGCTTGTAGGTCTTTACTTCCGACTGTACAAACATCTTTTTATATTATTACTTGGTCACCGCAAAACTCTGTATTGACGATAAGAATGAGACAATTGGAAGATTATTCACTTACATTTGTTCCTTTCATTCAATCTCCTGAGTCATCTTGCGACTTACCCCATTCTATAATTAGTAATATTGACAATAATTCTTGTAACTCTTTGGTTGAAAATAGTGAAAGTATGTATAAGGAATATAAAAAGGTAGTTAAGGGTAAAATGGATCTCCAAAAGACAGGCATTAGTATTGAGGGAGAAGTGGGAAATAATGCTGTTTCCTCAATTGGTATTGATGATGAAGTTACTCAAAATACAGAGGGTGAAAGTGGTAGTACTGTTGAAGTTTCTTGCAATACCAAAGCCAATTTTGAGGCAAAAAATCAACATGAAGAAACAGCCGATGTAAGTGTGAGGGAGCTAGTGGATAATAATGCTGATGATGAAGAGGATTATGAGGATGATGATAATCGTCATCATCACAAGCATCGAATTGAAATACATAATAGTGAAAATAGTGACGAAAATGGTGTTAATATTGCTTTGAAAAATTTGCTCGACATCAAATTATTACCTCCAGAAAAGTATCAGTCTTTAATTAACAATGGTAATTTAACATCTACCCATCACAACAATATCCTTGCTAGTTGTTTGTTAAGTGATATCAAAATTGGAGCTGCTATAGACTTAACGAACCATATTGAATTGTTACAACAAATATTGGTACATCAACTAACGAATGTAAGTGATGATAATATATCATGCTCAATGGATGCAATTAAATTAGAACAATTTACAGAATCAGAAAACAAGAAAATACTGAAATTGTTTCAAAATAATCCTGTCTCTTTTTTTGTGTGTTCAGACCAGACATTCGTAAAACCGTTATTATACTACTCTCCGAACATGAAATATGTTGCAAAATTGGCTGCATCTTCACAATGGTTGGGCTTTTTACCTGATAATAGTACTAGGGATATTGGAAGATCCCCATCTATATTACGTGATTCAACCTCAATAAGGCATAATAATGACTCTAGAAAAGTAAATAGACGTGGATTATTGTCTAATGAGAATCAAACAGATGACGATAAAGGACATTGGTCTGAAGAATCTGCAGAGTCAAACAGTAGACCCGTCGCTTTACCTACAAATACCAACGGTACAGGCAAGAGAGGCTCTGGAAGAAAAAGAACAAGAGGAATGCCAAATGACATTGTCGCTGAAATAGATGATCTTGATATAAGAGTGACTAGAAGAAGATCTGGTAATATATCTAAAGGTACAGGAGCAAGTAACTTCAGGAGGGGATAATTCAATAAACAACTTAAATCACTAATACGATGTGTCATTTATTTCAATAAAATCTCCATTTTTAAATATTACTCAACGAAAAAGAAAAAAATAAAACATTTATATAATGCTTAAAATCACCTCGCTTCATTATTTTATCTTACTAAATTTAATCAATGAAAGAGTTGATTGCTTAAATTATATTTTGCAATAACACCTTAGTATGTTCACGAATTAATAGTCAAAAATTGAGTGTATATCAAGATTCGAATAAGTTTAATCTTGCTTAAAACTATTTGTTATTGTTTTTTTTTTCAAGAGAAATTGGAAATTCATTGTTTCTTATTTACAACAAAATATAATGTAATACAGCAATAGTTACATTATACCTCACACGTAATGTTTGACCACTATCTATAGAATTTTTAAAGTCTACCACTCCATAAATACCTATATTTTTGCTCATTTGAATGTTTAGTATGTCACGTATTTTTACATATAAGAACATAAAAGTATAAACACTAAAGATGGTTCTTTTTAAATGACTTCGGAATTATTTGAACCCCGTAATGGTCATTTTTAACCTTGAAATTTAGTGCTTTTACTTTATAGGTTTCGTTGACTGGTATGTCGGTGAGTGCCGCGATAGCTCAATTGGATAGAGCGTTGGACTTCTAATCCAGAGGCTCGGGGTTCGACTCCCCGTCGCGGTGCATTTTTGAGATCGGTAAATACTGCCTAGAGGGGTCGGTACGCCGGTAACATTTTCAGTGAAAAAACTATACAAAGAGTCAGAACGACGTTGACCGTAATGCGGGCTTGGTGTAGTTGGATATCACGTCTGCCTACGGAGCAGAAGGTCAGGAGTTCGAGTCTCTTAGTCCGTGCGTTTTTTGTTGACAATTCCACAATTAAATTATGTTACTCTACCTACGTCCAGGCACACCCCGAGGAGAATCAAGTAATATGAATATCAAAAGGTAGTATATATATTTATGTACATACCTGTGGTTCCCATCGAACTTTTTAGTTTGCTTTTTTACTATCAATCACTCCCCCAGTAGACATTACCTATTCATTTTAAATCACAACATCAGACGGAAAACATATCATCGATGAAAAATACTAAAAATAGGAAATATGAGAAATAAAGACATTTTAGCAGTTAATCGCGATAGAATTTTGGGTAATTACAATACGCATGCATGCGTAAAGCAAATTTATGTGTACAATTTTATGCATACTTATGAGCAATTAAATATTCAATAGTACCGATGCATCTATCATGCATTTAATAAATTTATCTGTTCGATTTTCTCTGGTAAATAGAGTATAATGTAAATTTAAGGTATTAATGCGGTATTAGCATGAGCTGAAATGTAATCAAATAATATATTTACAATCACATTTTTATTAATACAATTTATTAATTCAGTTGGTAATAAGTTCTCATCATTATTTATTGCCTAATTATACTTAATAATAAACCAGAAATAGATTTCTCTATTTTTCGACTTAAATAGTCTTCGTATGCACAATGCCAGAGCCCTCTTCAAGAAATTCTTGCTTAGTAATCCAAATGGTCTTAAAGGTGGCAAGTGAGCCTAAAATGGACCCACCGATCCATGGTAGCAGATTTCTGTCACTTGAGGCATTTATTCTGATCTTAACGTCTTTCGGTAGTGACTTTCTCAATTCAAATAAAAGTCTATCTCCAAGTCCAGGAAACATAGTAGAACCACCAGCCAGGACTATTTGTGAAGCAAGAGTTCTTCTTATCTCCAAGTCACATTTATCGATACTATGGAGAAGAACTTCATGCAACCCAGGATATTCGTATCCTATGAGACTTGGTTGAAAAAGAAGTTCGGGAGCTCTGAATCTTTCCTTACCTAAATAAATTATTTGCCCATCTGGTAATTTATACGGATATCCAGATGTAACTCTTTGGCTACCACTACCAATACCAGCATTGTTATTCCCAGTAATTATGCTACCACTACCACCCACTCCCTGGTTTGAAACATTACTAAACATCAAATTATTCAATTGATTTCCATCATTTTCATCTTTCTGAATATTTGTGGAAACAAAGCAGGCGGTTTCCTTTATATCTCTTACTATTTCCATCTCAGATTTTGTATGAAAAATAGTGCCTGCCATTCTTAGTTGTAAATTCAAATATTCCGTTACGTTTCTACCAGCAACATCACTTCTGGTAATCGCGTTTGATAGTGCGAATCCCTGGTATATTGGAACTGCATGTGTTACACCATCTCCACTATCTAAAACTATTCCTGTTGTTCTTCCAGATGAATACAGTGAAAGTACAGCTTGTGTCGATATAAATAATGCAGGTACCCTATATACTTCAAAAAATATTTCCGCCATCTTTTCTCTATGCTTTCTTGGATTTAATGCTGCTTCTGTTAATAATACTGGGTGTTCTTCTGATGATGTCTTCATTTCCGAAAAGCAGTATGTCCACAACGTCTCCATATCATACCAATCTGTTATTATGCCGTTTGTTATAGGGTATGACACATTTAATATTCCACGATTCTCAATACACTTATTACCTACAAATACATCTCCTTCCAGCGCTCCTGCCATACACCTTTTGTATTTGGGACGTCCAACATAGCTATTTAATATTACTCTTGGCACTTCTTCACCTGCAAAACCACACTTTATTGTTCCCGACCCATTGTCAATTATTGCAGGTTGACTTGTAATTACATCATCGTAATGTAAAGTTGTCATTTCACTTTATTACCTAATATTTATCAATTGTAACTCGGCTTTTAATACTTAAAAAACTATTTCTAAACTAGTAGATCCACCACTTTATATCCTATTATTGCTTCTTTTTGCGATTGCTATTTTTTATCTAACTTAAAATAATATAAATTGCCGTTCTCAAAAGAGATAAAAAAAGAGTGGGTTTATATCGTACTCTATTGCATTAACTCAACCCCTTATAATCAAGTTAGATTTAACAGTGCCTTGTTTCTGTTTATTTGTACAACAACTATGGATACGATCCAGACAAACATTCAAATTTTAAAATTCTAAATACATAAAATAATTAAACCTTTATTGGTAATGATATTTTTTATTCAACTATTTTTATTATTTTTATTTTTTAGTTTTCACATGCGAAAACATAAATCTGCGCCCCACATGGCGCCATGGCCTACATATTTACATTTTTGTTAAAAATTTGCATATAAACATAGTTTCTTTTTCTCACTTTACATTCCTTTTATAAAAAAGGGGTATAATTAACAATAAACACAGGTAGTTTATTATTCATAAATTTATTTTTGCCTATCGAATATTTAAGTTGATCTATTGGTACAGGTCTACGCTAATAGTTTTATCTATTTGTTCTTAATATATAAAAGGATAATATTAAGTGCCTTTGTTATTATAAATAAAATATTGATTTATATATAACCTTAAGTAGACGGAAAATGTAATAAAAGGTAACGATAAATGATTATAATTTTGAGTAACGTACTATAAACAATCTAATATTACTTTCGGTTAAATTATTATAGCAACAATAATTAGTATGGAGGTCAAAAATAGCAGTAACATTTTTAAAGAAGAGTTGACAAATTCAAATCTAACATTTAAAAGAATAAAATTTGATCGCAGTTTATACTATAAAGATAATGGTAGTGAATGTAGTGATAATGTCAATTACAAGTATGATACTTATATGATTGAGTGCTCTGCAAATAACCCCATTTTTTTAATATTGGAGCCAGAAACAAGTGGTGGATTTGAAAACTATTCTGATTTGAATATTAAAATAACACTTGAGCTTGTTAAAAGATGTGATAATAATAACGACGAATGTGAAACAAAGAACTCTTCAGAAGACAACTTAAAAAACAATATATTTAATGATGAATTAGAGGATGATTATGAATTAATAAACAACTCTGTAACTTCAACTGTAGTTTCGACTCCAAAAAGCTTGTCAAGGGATAAAATATATAAAAGCAATTCCAAATCGGAAACTGAAATGGAATGTGAAAACGGGATTGAATATTATTGTTCATATGACAAAAGGTCCGTAAAAAGAAAGGAAAGTTTAAAAAGGCAATTAACAAGTAATCCATATATAGATATATGCAAAAATCCTGAATGGCCATTTTCCAAAAAGAAAAATAAAGTAATATCAAAAACTGAAAAATCAAATTTGTTTGCAGGTAGTAGTAACAACAATAGAAACAGAAGTGAATTAAAAACTAATATTTCAATTGAATCCAGTTCAGTGAAAAAGAAGTCATCTAGGGGTAGAGCAAGACAATGGTTGGAATCCCTTGCAACTTTGTTTGACGGCATATATACACAAAGAAGTACACTTGGTAGAAACGCTGGACTCGGGCTATTCTCAGATAGGCATTTTGAGAAGAATGAAATAATAACAGAGTTTGTTGGATGGGTAATTGATAGAAATGAAGCACTTAGGCTCAGATCTGAAGGCAAAGCCACACATATTTGTGATCTAATTAAACCGAGTTTATATTTAGATGGTGAAAAGGATCCTAAGCCTTTTATTGGTGGTGGTTCATTTGCAAATGATGGAAGCACTTTTCTTGGCGGTCCTGGTAACAATTCAAAATTTTGGAAGTGGTATGATGAGAGAGAGGGAAGAACTAGAGTTTTTTTAAAAGCAACACAAGAAATAAAACCGAATGAGGAAATATTTGTAGGATATTGCAAGGATTATTGGGTTGATTTTGCTGAAAAAGATGTGATAAAGCATAAACCAGGTAATTTTTCAAATGAATCTGGCACTAATGATAGCGGAAAAAAAAAGAGAAAAAGCAACCCTTCACTTAATACTAATTATAGTAATTACAAATCAAAGTCACAAAAGAGTGATAGTTCTGTTAAATCCCAAATTATGTCTATGTCTGAGCTTAGTGAGTTCTCACACAGTAACAAAAAGGTAACAACTGATATCACAGATCAAGAGCATAACGAAAATATTGATAGTAGTAATATTAATGATTCTCAAAAAATAACAGATCTTAGTGACTCAGATATTCAATTCAGGTCAAAAAATAACGAAAACACGCCTTTTCTGGGTTCTATTTTTTAATTAAGTATAATTATTTATTTGATCAGTTCTTTTTATTTCAAATTTTTAGATCGTGGATTAGAAACATAATTTTGTTTATAATTTCCATCTAGAATTATTTAATTAATGCCGACTTTTCCAATATAATAATCATATTAACTTAAAATGTGTATTTAAGCAAATAGTGAAGTATTTTCCTGTTAATAATCTGTAAATTATTTGTGTATACAGGACCTAGTAAACTGCATTAAACAACACTAACATTGAATTATAAAACTACAATAATCAATTGATGTTAATGTTTCTTCCCTTAATGTTTATAACTTTTTTTCATTTTCTCCTCTCTTGTTTCCCCTATTTCCTTCTAAAAGTTATTCAGGGTACAGAATGTTTTTTGCGGGAATATATTTGTTAAGGTCAATGTAAAACAAATAAGTTAGAATAATCAATTAATGAAGGGTTTACACAACTAAAAAAATAGCCGTTGATTTTATTTGTCGTGACGCTAGTCATGGAGAATACCCCCACGAAAAAAATAGGAAGGTGTCCTTTCTTGTCAACAATAAATAGAAGTCTTTTAGATTTTGATTATGAAAAATTATGCAGCATAACATTGAGTGAGGAAAATGTTTATTGTTGCTTGGTATGTGGTGTAAATTTTCATGGAAGAGGGAGAGGCTCTGTTGCATATAAACACTCATTAGAAATGGATCATCATTTATTTATAAACTTAGAGAATTCAAATATTTATTGTTTACCAAACAATTATGAGGTAAATGAACATTCTTTGGAGGACATTAAGAATTACTTACATCCTAATTTTAGTATAGGTAGCGATTATAACAGTTTATATAATGTTTCAAAGACCTTTGATAAAATTGAATATTTTCCGGGTTACATAGGCATAAGTAATTTTGGAAATAACGATTCACTAAATGTTGTGTTACTATTGCTTTCACAAATAACAAATTTTAGAAATATGTGTATTGAATATAATCTTTACGATGGACTTACCGAAAATAGAATATCTGATCCTTTTATTTTCAATATAATTGAGTCTATTAAAAAGATATACAATCCATTTAATTTAAAGGGAAAGTATTCACCATATAACTTGGTTTCTATAATAGAAAAAAAGTCTCAAGGAAAGTTTAACTTCTCAAAGTCACCAAATAAACTAGAAATCATTGACCCAATGGCTCTTTTTTCCTGGATTATTTTCCAACTTAAAAAAAAATTAAACAAGTATATTAAATATGACTTTCAGGAAAAATTTTTGCCAAGGGCAACGTTAACTGAATCAAATGGCAATATTAAGAATAACAAATTCGATTTTATATCTTCATGTATTCAAGGTCAACTTTATTCAAGTGTGAATAAAGACTTAATAGGTGATATAAAGTCAATTAGAGATGATATCAAAAATAACAATCATATTTATTTTAATTGTATCTCCTTGTCATTGACACCTATTATTGAAGCAACTATGAGTCATTCAAATAATAATAACATTCAAACAAACTATAACTTAACACCACAAATCCCAATATACAAACTATTAGATTCGAAGTTTTTTTCTTCAACTAACTCATTTTTGATATGGAAACTTCCATGTTATCTTATTATTCATATTGCAAGATTCAATAGATCTACATTAAATATTGAGAAAAACAAAACTATTGTTTCTTTTCCATTAGTTGACTTTGATCTTTCTGCATATTTGCATCCAGACGCAATTAAAATAAATCCACATACAAAATACAATCTAATTAATAATATCTCTCACAAAGGTCCTTTGGAAAGAAGTAAATTTGTTTCTCAACTTTTCCACCCCACTAAAGACGAATGGATTGAAATTGAAGATATAAGCGTAAAAACTGTTCTTCCACAAGCAATAATTCTAAATGAATCCTATTTGCTTCTTTATAAAAGATCTGACTTATTATAGTTTCATAAACACAAATTATTATTTATAACCTCAAAAGTTATTTCGTAAATAATCTTTAACTTCCCAGATTTAATTATCTAAATGTTCGCAATTTTACATGTTTTAAATGAATGTGTGCTTCAAAATAGTACCTTAAATATATGTATTTTATCGTAAATTTATCATTCTTTTTTGCCACTATCGTAAGCATATTTTTTACAATTACCTTCAAGTATCTAAATAAGCAACTTGGCGCCAAATGATCATGTATTCATATTGACTATACCGTAACATTACTTTTCTTATGGCCTATCGTCAAATGAAAGAGATACTCAATAAATAAAAGACATATAAATAATATTTATTGATATTATTCTTACCATTTACGGTTATATTTTTGGTACATAAAATTAAAACATTAAAGATCGTCTCTTATAGTTTGTTTTTAAAGGCTATTTTTGAAATATCATCTGTCTTAGATAGTTAAAGTAATTTAAATTATCCTGCATTTGGAGCATGGAAAATAATATTTGTTTATAGTATTGAATTTGTTTACCCCTACTGTTACAACTTATACTGAGCAATAACATTCACAAATCGATAAACCAAGTATACCAAAGCTTCAACTATAGCTAAGATTGAATTTTCATAAATCTAAATTTAGTCATACAGAAAAAGTTTGTTCTGATAGTTTTACACCATCTATAAATAAAAGCAATTATTTTAATTTAATTATAAATATATATATATATTACTTGACTGTAGTTTTAATTAAAAAATGGAAGAATTAGTGAAAAGGAAAGCTGAAATAGAAGAAGAAGTAAATAGTTTAATGGAATTTCTGAATTCATGTGGAGAAGGAGTCGGTCTAAAAGGAAGATTAGTCGATAATGAGGGGTTTCCGAGGTCTGACATAGACGTTTTTGAAGTAAGAAAAGCAAGAAATAGAATTGCTATTTTAAATACAGATTACACTAATATAATGAAAGAAATAGAAAATAAATTATTTGATATACATAAAAATGAGAAAATGAGTGTCCCTATCAAAAAAAGAGTAAATATTAATGAAGAAGATACTTTAAAACATCCATTTGGATATATAGACTCCTTATTGCCTGGTTCTCCTGCAGATTTATGTGGTATTAAAGAGGGTGATATATTAATAAAATTTGGTAATATTTATACTGAAAAGGAATTGGAAACTCAAGAAGAGTCAAAGTTTCTCATAACTCAAATATCTGAATTAGTGTCAGCTAATATCAATAACTGTATTCAAGTGACTTTATTAAGAAATAGTAATCAGAGTGACACCAATACAGTCAACAAAAACCCTTCATATTTAAGTTACTCTTCAATAGATATGACCAAATTCAAAATTATACAGTTATCACTAACCCCTAGAAAATGGGAAGGTCATGGTGTTCTCGGATGTCACATAGCCTATTTGTACAAGGAGTCAAACTAAGAAACGCATAAAACTCGTCCCAGAGAGAATAGGATAGAAAAGATGGTATAGATAGATAATAAGGTCTTATTAAACAACAATACTATAGTTTTAGAATGAACACTACTAGTTTCGTTGAATTAATCATTATTTAGACTGTTTTCAGTCGTCTGTAGAAATTAGTCAAATAACGAAAAACCTAGATCACCTTCCTCTTCTTCCTCCTCCTCCTTCTTCTTTTCACTACCAGAAGGAGCTGAAGAATCTTGAGGAGCACTTCCTCCTGCTGCCCCAGCACATGCAGCTGGTGCAGCAGCAGCTGCAGAACCACATCTAGATACAATCTCGCTCACACTTGTTCCCGATAATGCTTGAGCAAATAGACCCGGGAAGTATCCCTCTACAGATCCACCTGCAGCATCAATGACCTTCTTAATGTTATCAGAAGTAATTTGGATACCACCATCTGATAACAACAAAGCAGCGTATGAACAAATTAATTCTTGAACCTGAGAGCTTGGTAAAGAATCTACTGGAACAGCGGCCATCTTGGATTAATAATATTAACCAACAAAGCGTTTTAAGCTATTTACAAATAAATTTTGAACGTGATATTTTCCTCGGAAATCGAACAAAAATATAATTCCAGAGAAAAAAAAAAAAAGATCAAGGCCTGGCTAATTAGTTATTTACTCAAAAAATTATTTATTTATTAATTTGTTGTTTAATCATACGTATATAAATAAATATATTAAAACTTATTTATTGGTTATTTGAGACGTCTTAATGAAATAAATTTATGTACCGGTAAATTATTCTGTCTCATTTACTTAAATACAAATTCCTGGCGGTAATCATATTTTAGTTGAGGCGGTACATTCTATTATGCTATGTTGAGTAAATACATGAACTATGGGGAAAAAAGCGATAAATACAGCAGTTAAAAAGTCAATTATACTTCTCCTTTATATGTGTGAGTGGCACTTTGATATCAACAAAAAAAATACAAATTGGTTTTAAATACAACATAAATAAGTATATATAAATATATAATTCACATACTACTTTTTCTTTGAATTTCTACGTGTCAATAGTGTTTGTGCCTCTACGAGTTCTTTTTTTAATTCATTTATTAATTTAGAATCATCATTAGAGTTGTTTTCTAGAGTTTTTATTTGATTCTCTAAGGCAGTAACTAGAAGCTTGTAAAGTTGGTCTTCGTCCATTTTAATGAAATTTGAATAACAAGGTTTATTTTCAATAGGCCTTAGATCATGTGCGGCACCCTTAAAATCTCTGAATACACCTGGAAAGTTTGAAAGTTGGAATACTTTTGAATATCCATTTTCATCAACATCAGGAGCATCTTCCCAATCGTCAATATTTACCAATCTGAATTTTTTTTCTTTTAATAATTCATGATAGTTAGTGTCTGGTGGAGGCCAATCCGGGAGTGCATGCCACCACCTACATAAAATAGCAGCAACTAGAATTTGTTTGTGGTCTCTATCCCTGCGTGGTACATATGCGGTTGTCTCACCTTCGTCAGATGAGAATTCATCCTGAGAATCAGCCTTTTTCTTTTTAGATACCATTTTTTCTTTCTTAACTTTTACACTACTAGCCGAAGTACCTTTAGAACCAGTGACTTCTGTTTTTTTTTCAGGGTGATTATTCTTATTAACATTTTTTTTTTCAATCTTTTTCTTTGTTTTGCATCTTTCAGGAGATATTTTTTCTTTCTTTATAAGGTTTCCACGTTTTCTTAAAGGAAAATCATCAGAGGATGTTTCAGGAAATTCATTATCAGAACTCATTCCAGATGAGTCAGAAGCTAAATCTGAATTCAAATCAGAGCCTGAAGATGACACATTATCTTTAACAGCCAATTCTGAAGTTGTTACAGAATTGTCATCTCTCAAACTACCATTACTGCTGCTATCGGAACGTAAAACACGTTTTGATCTGGAAGATTTATTTAGTACTCTTGGAGTTGACTCCTTTGATGATGCATTTATATCATTCTTCAAAGTAGTTTTAATTTCTTGACTTTGCGAAATATCTGAATTGCCTTCTTCATCTGAAGATAAATGCCTTTTTCTACCCGAGATACCGAAATTTAGCCCTAATTCACTATCATCCATTTCACTTAGTACTATATTACTCTTAAATTATGATTAAAATCTAAAAGAGTGAAAAAAAGTTATTCACAGGTTTTCACTTTCTATTCATAAACCATTAATTTAACTTCAAAATATTATGCGCCACCAAAAAATAATGTATTCTAATTCAAGATAACATGCCAATTTGTTTTTTCAACGTAATTTTGTCTTCATACAATGAATAACAAATTTTACACGAAATAATTTGCATACACTTTATATAAATTAAATTGTTATACCTTTTTTTTATGACGCTCATTATTTAAATTTAATCTAAGTGATGTTAAATGTAGCAACTTTTAGTTTATTTTAAATAATTTAATGAAACTAATTCGTTCTTTATCACTGACTATATTAAACTATAAATATGAAAATAAATAGCACCACTTAAATACCGTCGCTCACTTTAAATAAAGTAGTTATTTGCATGTAGTTGGCAAATATAAAGACTTTTCGGAGGTAAAATTGGCGGAGAATAAAACGAAATTTTAAAACTAACTAAAATATATGAGTTACAGCAAAATAAAAGTTTAAAATTCAGCACTAACTTTAGCCTATAATAAATTTCATTATTCTGTTAAACTAAACTTATAAATGCAATAAAGAACTAGTGGCGCCAAGTGCATTTATGGTCACGAATAACAAAACTATGAGTGGAATAGATTACATACTAAACTAATAAGATGAGAGTTAACAACTATACGATTAAAATTGGCGATTACGTAATTATTAGAGAAATATCAGGATCCCAAAAACTTATCTGTATAAATGATGCATCAAAAGTATTTTATTTAGGAAAGTATAGCATTAATGGTTCAGATATCATAGGAAAAAGTTATTATACCACGTTAAATTTTCAAGAGGGAGAATGGAAAATAGGCTCAGTTTTAAATAGTGAAGATATATTAAATGATGTAATTAATGATGAAAAAGAGAGTGATTCGATCTTTAATGATAACAATATATATTTGGGCGAAGATAGAGTTGAAGAAAATAAAAGAAAGAAGTTAAAAATAAATCCATTATTGTATAACGAAGATGTGGTTGATTCAAATTTAAATGTGAATGAGACAGAAGTTGATAGTATTTGTGATAATAGTGGTAATATTATTTCGCTAATGAGAAATGAAATAATATCTATTAATAAAACAAGTGACAATAATTTAATAAAATCCCTTGCCTTATTGAGTGATAAATTTAAGAATAAAACTAAATATTCAAAAGCAAAATATATCAAAAAATTACAATTAAGGTATTTAAAACAGATAACACTATTACCACCTTCAATATTAAATATAACTGAAACATTTAGTTGTCAAAATAAATCAAAAATAATGAATAAATTCAGCCCGAATTCAGTTGGTCCAAGATGGGGTCAGTGTACAGTTAGAATTGAGAGTATAGGCAATATTTTAACACATGGAAACATAGGTTTTGATAGTGAAGTTCTTTTATATGATAACCTGAGTTCTGGCATGGTTAGTGGTTCTATATATCGTCAATTAATTGATAGAGGATCATTATACGAGATTTCGATGAATTATTTAACATTTGATTCAATAGATGGTTATTTTCACGGCAGGCTTCCAATTAATTTTGAAGCATTAACACATCAAAGTGAAAAAAAACAAAGAACCAATTATTTTAGTATTCCTATTTCGGCTTTGGATTTATTTCTCAAAGAAAAAGAAAAACAAATTCATATTCAAGAATTAGCTAGACAAATAAACAATGAGTATGATTGTTTAAACATCAACATAGATCATGAATGGTTGAATTTTAACATCAACAATAACGTTAAATTTGAAATTAGTCCAGAGCAGCTAGATTCTAAGAGAAAAAGAGTTTTTAAGAGATTAAATATGTTAAATAAACTTTATGAAAGAGGTGCTAACACTGTTATATTAGCTATTGACCAAGTTAGATGGCAAAATATTCAAATGAATATAGACACGAAGCCATCCCACAGCACTTCTGAAATTAATTTAAATTCAGTTATTACAGAAAAAACTGACGATGAATTTAATGATCAAAATGTGAGTGATACTGAACATAAACAAGTTTGTGAAAATACTCATATCAAGAAATACGATCGTAGAAAGTATTACAATATTGAAAATTTAATTTTAATTACACAAGAATACCTAAGACCAGGAGGCAAATTACTCATTTTCACTCCATTTATGACATCAGAACTACTTAAAATCCATCAGGATTTGAATTTGTCTTCTAGAATAGACAATTCAAAGTACCGTCCCTTTATTGGAATTAAACTTGAGGAAACATTTATTAGAGAACATCAAATAATTGATCAAAGAACTCATCCTACAATGGATTCAAATTTACCAATATTTTCGGGATTTCTCCTGTCTGCAATTCTTGTTTCCTAGTGACATATAGCTATACCTATACTCTTACAGAAGAAAATATACACAATTGCTATATCACAGACTAATCGTATATCAAAACATAATTTATGCAGTATCTCTCAATATACTGATTTACAAATTTAATTAGTTGAAATAATTATCAAACCCTTGCAACATTTAAATTATTATTTCACAATATTCCCATGTCTATGAATTAACTGCACATCGGCGGCACATTTTCCCCACACTTATTTAGATGAAATGCATGCAACATATAGAAACAAAAATGCAATCTTATATAACCTTGGGTAATTATTAGATATGATAAAAATTAGAAATTAATAGTAATATTTACACATTAGAAATAGTATTGTCTTTTTATTTCGATGAACTATCATTCTTGTTTTAACTGGAACAAATTTTTTCAAGTAACAAAATAAAGTATTGTTAATACTTTACTTATTGTCAAATATATATAAAAAAAGTACTACTTATGTGACTGCATTTTATTATAGATGAATGAATTAGATTCGTGGAATAGAAAATGGAGAACATTGTGGTGTTGGACTCATATTTATGTACATTTCAAAAGAGCACAAATACATGCAAGAAATCTATCGGAAGAAGCCCGTTATGCTTACTGGAACGAACAACATTCACATTTTGCAGAGCTAATATGGAGAAACATATCAGAACTAAGAGGATGGTGGGTAAAAGTTGGACAATTTTTATCAACGAGAAGTGACTTGCTTCCTAGAGAGTACATATCATACTTAAGTAAATTACAAGATATGATGCCTTCATCAGAATGGTCAGTCATGGAAAAAATACTAGAAAGTGAGCTTAATGACGATTGGAGAGTGTTTTTTGAAAATATAAACACGTCACCAATGGCATCAGCATCAATAGCTCAGGTACATGAGGCATTACTAAAAGATGGTACAAAGGTAGTTGTAAAGATACAACACCCAAATGTCGAAGAAACACTAAATCAAGATATGAAAAATTTGACACAATTAAGCTGGGCATTTGGTATTATTGAAAAGGGCTTAGATTTCTATCCAATATTGCAAGAATGGCAAAAATCAGCAAGTAAGGAATTAGATTTTAATAATGAACTGAGACATCAACAAAAAGCTTATGAAATGTTTATTGACTCGGGGATAGACATTAAAATTCCAAAGGTATATCCAAATTATAGCCGTCAAAGAGTGCTTACAATGGAATATATAAATGGTTTTAAAATAACAGACAAAAACAAACTCAAGGAATCGGGAGTAAATTTAAAAGAATTATTGGAAACATTATGTGATTCTTTTGCATACCAAATACATATTGAGGGTTTTTTTCATGGAGATCCTCACCCAGGAAATGTTTTTGTTGTATATAACGAAATCAAGAAGAAGTACGAACCTGCATTGTTGGATTGGGGTTTAGTGAAAGTATTTGAAAAAAATATTCAAAGAGCCTTTTCAAAGTAAGTTTTTTTCTTTTTTTAAATATATTTATTCATTAATTTATTATATTATCTTTGTTGCTAAATATAGAATGGTATATTGTGTATCTACATTAAATTTAATGGGATTAATGGAATCTTTTGAAGAAATGGGTTTTAAGTTCAAAGATAATAAAAACCCAATTGATCCAGAAATTTACATGGATGCATTAAGAATAGCATTTAGAGATAGTGAAGTAAATCAACATGAACAAGAATCGATTAGGGTAAGTTTAGTAAAAGAATAAATGGAACAAAATAAATATACTCGAATTAAATTTTAAATTGTAGGAATCTGGTTATGCTGCATATAAAACAGCGACTGAATTACCTAATTTCAATAGAAAAAGTATTGAGGAGATTAATCCACTTGAGGAGTGGCCAAAAGATATATTATTATTTATAAGAGTATCCTCATTAATTCACGGAATATGTATAGAATTAAATGAGAATATTCCATTTTTGAAGATATTAGCAAAAAGGGCTGAAGAGCATTTATACAGCGAATCATTTGAAAATGCTTTAAACGTAATTAATAATTACGATAGAAATATTATCAGTGGTGATGATATCATACCAAATTCAATTACAAAGACAAAATACAATAGAAAAATAGATAATTATGTGTCGAGATTAATAAGAGAGGATAGAGTATTGGGAATACAATTATCAGTTATAAAAGACGGAAGGATACTATCAAATATATCAAAAGGCAAAATGGGAGCATTAGATTATAGAGATATATCTTCTGATTCTCTATTTAATGGGTTTTTTATAAATATAGGAATACTAGTTGTTGCAATATTATTGTGTGTGGATAGGGGATATATAAAATTAGATGATCCAATTTGCCATTACTGGGACGGGTTTGTAAGATATGGTAAAAGAAATATAACATTAAGGCATATACTCACACATAGATCAGGAATACATTCATTTTTTTCAGAAGATTTTAGTTTATCAACATTATTTAGCTATGAAAAGGTCATTAAAATAATAGAGGATTCAACTCCAGAGTATTCAATAGATAGTAAAACAATATATAATCCATTTTTGTTAGGTTGGATACTTTCTGAATTAATATCATTGGTGACAAATCAACCAACAGCTGATTTTATTAAGAACAACTTATTTATTCCATTTGATTTGCAAAAGGATATGATGATCTATTTACCAGAGAAAAATAAAAGTAATATACACGACTCCAGTGATTGGCACAGTTACAAAGAGAAAGAAAGAAATACCGAGGAAAAGGTTGAAAGTAAAAAGAGTGTTATCTTTGAATTACTATCTCCAAAAAAGAAAGGCAGTTTCTCGTTTTTTTCACCACAAAGGTTAAACACAATTATAGGATTTGGAGGCGAGAACTATAATTTTGAGGATGAGCATAGTAATATTGGCGATGTGTCACCTAAAAGTGATGAGGAAAGCAAAAAAAGGGATACGAAAAATAAGGATAGTACTGAATATTCAAACTACAATGAAATAATGAATAGGATAGCAGGGGTAAGCAGAAAAATAGAGTTTTCATCAATTTCACATGAAATGATACTGAAAAAGTTTGAGTCAGCAACAAACTATATAAAATCAAAAAGCGGAGGTAATAATACTGAATATGAAAAAAACTCAAAAAAACAAAGAAAATATGCCATGATAAATAGCGAGAAGAATAAAAGACTAACAACATTTCAGCTGTTTAAATTAAAACCATATGTGCTGGATCCACTAATTTACAATTCAAAAAAAGTATTAAATATGTGGATACCACCAACTAACGGAAAATATAATTCATTATCGTTATCCAAATTTTACTATTATTTAGGAAATGGCAGAATAATTTCAAAAAATTTGCTAAACGAAACTTTCAAAACCATAGTTTGCGATCATACGATAGAGGGTTTAATTTTAACATCAGGAGGTTCAAGAAGGTGGTCTCTCGGTTTCCAAATTTTAGAATGCGAGTATAATCCGGTTAAAATAGACTTTTATTACAACATAAATAACAACGTTAAAAAAGACAGTACCGATCTTCCAGTAGAGGGTAATATATATCTCGGAATAGGCCACTCAGATATTGGTGGAAATTCATCATTTACGTTTCCAGAATTGAATCTGTCATTTTCGATATTAACTAATGACTATATCAAAGGTTCCTACGTATCTAGAATATTAACTAATTATATATTAGAGAGTTTTGGGTTATTATTGAAAAATTACGTTCCAATAAGGCTATAAAATATCAATTAATATTGTTTTAGTACAAGTCTGGAATAATGCTAACTGACAACTCTAATCCTATATTTAAATATATATTTACAAACATGTATTTGTATTTATTAAACAAAGAAAACTAATAACATTAATCCACTACATTATCAGGTATATTTTTGTAATAACCAAGAAAAATAATGAAATGTCCTCAAAGGGAGAATAAATGGGAGCAATACATGTTCGCCGCCTACATTGTTATTGAAGTGAATGGTACTATTGTGCCCTAAAATTTATATCTGATTCATGTTCATTATTGATAACTACCTTAGATCTGTTACTACTTAAATCAGAATTATCTGTACTTGGTAATGAACTAGACATCCATCTAGCAGGCGAGCCGGCACCAATCGTAGAAGATGATACAGAGGTAGATACAACTCCCTGAAGTTCAACACTTGGAGTAAAATTGTTGTCGTTGACACTGCAATTATTAAAATCACCTTTTGAATGCTCCGGATCTTGTTTTATAAGAATAGAATCGCCATTATTTAGTAACCCTTTTTCACACTCAAGCTTTGAATCTAAAGTATTATTAGTGGTGCCTGACTCGTTATCAACGTCACCACTGGTACTAAAATGACAAATATAGGGTCTTGGGTTATAATTATTAATCATTTTAGTATCACAAAGAAATTCGTCCTTTGTGGAAACAAGTCTAAAGAATTCACCTTGTTTTTTAAGTTCCTTCCTTAAACTTTCTCTGGTATTTGGGCCAAGTCCAGTTTTGGCTTTTTTCTTATTCATATCACAAGGCATGTCCATCCAGGAGGTAAGTTTCTCTTTTGCAACCATCTTAAGTCCAACAACGTCTTTAATACAATAAAATCCGTCTTTGGAACCCATTAAACGTATGCTCCTCAAAACATTTAAAAGAAACTTGGGTAGTTTTGATGAAATATCGCAATTCTTCGTTGTTAATTTGTCATTATTTAACGATGAATAATACAAATTTCTTGAGCTACTTGTATTTACATTGGAATCATCCGCATTGATACTTGAAACAATTTTATTTCTTCTGGATCTTAAGCCTAGTATTGTTTTTTTGGAGCCTGTATTTGAATCTATGTCATTTTGTTTAGACCAATTAAAAAATATTGACGAGGCTGAAATAGAGGAAGAGGAATTAGAAGTATATTGCTTACCATTATTAGCATTATCACAAATTGAAGGTAGTGGAATGAAGGCAAATTTACCGGAAAATGACGGAATGTAATCTTTTACAAGTGTTGGAATTGTCTCGACAGTAAAGTGTAAATATTCTATTCTATTTAACTCGTTTTGAGAAACAAAGTGATCTGAATTGTTGCTTCTAGTCTTATCCCCGTTAACTATGGACGAAGTTTTGTTGTTTGTAACATCTATATTCTCGATCATATTTTTTGAATTTTCATCTCTTGCTTTACCTGTTACCATTTTGGAAAGTTGTTCATTTTCTATTATAGAAAGTAAATTTGATGCTTGATGTTTGCTTGAATTTTTTGATATTCCTCTATTTGATATCTTTCTATATGCCTTCCTCGAATTTTGTGCAGTTGATTTTCTTTCGTAGGTTTCATTTCTCAGGGAATGCTCAATGCTTGTGTCTTTTAATTTACCAAATTCTATCCCATCAATATCCAAGCTATCTATAATATTCCTACTTGTACAATTATTGTTGCCTTCCCCAAAATTTGATACATTGTTTTCTACATCCACTCCAGACCCAACCTTTCCTTGTGTATTTTTATTTGTTTTAATGCCTCTTATTGCAGACGCACTTAAACCAAGAACTGCTCTTAATTCATCACCTATTGCGGGGTCGTAATAGTTTGTTTTACTCTTTCCGGGATCATCCACATACTTTGTTTGATACTGGTTGTCACCATTATTTTGAATAGCTAAAGCAGACCCACTATTTACGTTAAAAGTAATATTCCCAGAATTTTTTAATTCAGAATTGTAATTCAGCGAACCCTTGTTAAAACCCTGTGTTATTTGTAAGTCGCTTCCTATTGCTTTGTTGTTATAACTGGCTATTAGTTGTTGTAATCCCAATGAATTCTGAATATTCGGCATTGCTTGAACTCCTTTAATTGGAATAGAGACAGAGCCTGGAACAGCTCCAACCCCATTTTTTATTTGTTGGTTATTATTGGCAGAATTTAAAGCCAATTCTTTAATTTGTTGTTGCTTTTGTAACATCTGTCGTTGAATCAAGGAATACAGATGCATCTGATGATAAATATTCTGTTGAGACTGATTATTGTTATGAGTTCCTCCCAAAATTTGATTTCCGACTGTAACTCCTGCTCCTGCCATCACCATTTGTTGAATTTGTTGCTGTACTAGAGGATTGCTTAAGTCTAAAGGAACCCTCTCTTCTTTATTTTCATTAGCATCTACCTTAACATCATCTTCCGTTGCTTGTACACTACCATTCTCTTTCTGCTTATTGGTATCCAGATTAATACTAGAACCAAAAATATTGCTTGCATTGGAATCATTTTTCCCTCCTTTGCCTATTTCACCAGTGGGTAAGTCATTACTGGCCACAAAATTACTATTCTGTAAATTCTGTAGATTTTGAATATATCTTTGAACTTGTTGTAACTGCTCCTGAAGTAGTTGCTGATAGTATTGATTTTGAATTTGGTCTTGAATTTGATAGTTGCACAATTTTGGTATAAATGGAAATAAACCAAAAGGCGTCGGAATCGCCATATTATTGCCAACCAATCCATGTCCAAATATACCACCAGCAACTAAATTTGCATCCTCACCAGTATTAAAAGACGAAACTAATGTTTGATTATTGTTAATATTGCCATTATCGCATGCATTAATGCCATTAATGTTGTTATCGTTGTTACCACTAGTTCCAATTTGATTTAAAGAGTTGTTATTGCTTACAACTCCTCCAAATTGTAATTGCCTTTGCAACATTTGTGCATGGCCTTCGTTCCCAATAGCACAGTTTTTCCCTGTTGAACTATTTACGCCAACACAACCGCCTTCATATACTAGTTGGCTTTGAAAACGATTTTTATTTATTTCATTCATAATCATTTGTGCAGCCGCAGCTGCCTTTAATCTTCCTGACTTATCTTCATCTTCAGAAACATTTTTTATACCTGAATCTGCAACAACTGTTGAAAGTGAATCTTGATTCTCAATGCCAGTTACAAAACCATCTCCTTTATTGATTCCATGTTGTGGTAATGAGGAAATAGAGGACGAGAAAAGTGGGTTATTCAAATGGTTATTGTAGAGATAAGGGTACAGCTGTGGATTTCCTGTTATTAATTGTTGTGGAAACAAACAATTTATTCCAGGAGTGATGCCGTTATTTTGGATTATTCCTGTATTATTTGTACCATTATTTATTATTCCTGGCGAGAAATGAAACTGTTGAATGTTATCATGTTGAATTGCATTTGAAATCCCACCATAATTATTTTGTTGGTAATTGTTATTTAATATAGAATTACCATTGCCAGTACCACTAACATTGTTATTGAAAATACTTATTCCAGCATCACTATTGTTAATTCCAAATCCTCCAAAGGAGTTTATGTTTGTATTTTCCATATTATTTCTTAAAATATCTTATTTTTAAATTACTAATTAGTAATAATACACCCTCAAGTAAATAAATTTAAAAAAATATAAACGCCAAGAGAAAAAAAGGAGTGTTCCTTTCTATTTCATCGAATGGCAAACTACTTAAGTATTTGATACCAAGAAAGCCTCTTTATAGAAGATTTATTCCAAACTAAACCATTATTCACTATAATGACCTTGTTTACAGTTGTGTATAATCAAACACTACTTATATTTGGAATGCAAACGCTATTGTTAAAGTTATTTGTATTTTTAATTTGTTAGAATTCGTATTTATTACTACTAAATAAAAAAACACAAATGCTATAACATTTATCTTTATTATTATCTTATTACAAATACTTATAACCAATGAAATAACACACTGTTGTTATTGCCACTTTATTTAAGTTAATTTCCTGTTCTTCAAGGCCTTATAACTTTGTCTCAAACTTAGTAAACAAGTTACTGAAAGTTTAAACAAATAGTTCACAATTACAACTAATACGGAAAAAATGTATATCAAGTACACCTCATTAATTCTTTTGTTTAAAATAATGAAATTTACGAGAAGACGTTAGAATTGTTTAATAGTAGAAGTACCGAATAGACATGAAACAACAGTGTATTTCAATATTATATAACCAAATTATTATTCTACACTTGGATATAGTTATTATTTTTAACCTTGATTTAACAAAAAGTGCTTGCGATTTCTTCTTCTAGCAAGTATTACCTTAACTCTGTTAGTTAGTCTCAAACCGTAGGAGTTATAATGTTATAAAACCGTATTATTTACCACTATTATATTATATATAAATAATGTTATCACCTATTTTGTTTTCAAAACTATCTTTATACTCAATTTAAATAAACTAGACTTATATTAATTATATTATATTCAAACCATAACATACGAAAAGTTACCAATTATTTGTTTATTTATTTATATCCGCCTAGTTTATTGTTACATTTATTAGCTTTGCACAATATTGTGCAAAGCTAATTTGCTATTTATTTAATATTATTATACTAATAATATCCCACACATTTAGGCGGGACTTTTTTCTCAATTTAAATAAGTCTAATTATAATTATTTTTATTCAATAGAAGGTTTTAGTCGTAATAATAATACTTATAGTGGAGCTAGTTGTTATTGTCTTAATTGGGTTCATTATAAGCTGTTAATTTTGATGAACAGCAAAGTTAAAAAATAGTTTTTTTCTCCGTATCGATATCTACTATTTTCATTTCTTTAATATTCTGATAAGAGTATAAATTTATTCAAAATAAACAATTCTTCGTTAATTTTTACTCTAATTTAAATCTTTATGTCGATTTTACTAGCTTAATTTCCCATATGTTATTTAAAGTGCGCTTTTTCTAATTTAATATACGGTTCTATAATTTTCCGTTGCCTACTTCAATAGTATATTCATAATTCCAGCTTTTGCTAATTCTAATTTACATGAAATTGCTTATAGTGCTAATGCAATATAAAGTGTGCGGAAAAAAATGCTCATACACTGTAGCAACAGTAATGGTAATATATATAAAGTGAACAGAAAACAATGGTATGCGTGGTTAAACTACGGTATACACATTTATTTATAAGAGTGGCTACTATGTACAAAAAAATCAGGTTAAAAAGAGAGCTATTATTAACTTATTATTAAATTGGCAGCTTTAATAAGTCTAGTTTAAACAGTATTTGTGCAACAATCAATTACCTTGTTTACCAAGTTTAAGTAAGTTCCATTATAATACAAGAAAATATTCACACCATACAATTTATTAAAGTAAATATTCATTTTTTTATTTTACATTTCATACAAACTGTAATCTTTTACCATTTTTGCTATTTAATAGACTTTAGACGAGACGTGAGGATCGTAAATACATAAATCAGAAAAAAATTCGCCGAATAACAGTACAAGCTGAAAAGAAAACAAAAATTGTAAAAATCTTATTTGTTTAAATATAGGCGTAGAAAGATATTTTATAACAGTGATAGGGGAACGAGAATTAAGTTGAATTATATCGAGGATTCTATAAAAGAAAGCAATTGAAAGGATAAATTCTGCCTACATGCTATAATCCCAAGTAATTGTACAATTGTTTAGATAATATATTGGTTTATATACAATTATTAAGTGTTAGCGTACCTATTATTTTGTGTATTAACTTTGATGAATGATTTGAATAGCAAACCACAAATTCTGAAATAGTTAATAGTGGTTAATTTGATAGTTTAAATACATATATAAGTTACTTTTCCATACTTTAGTTAAAGATGTCAATCGTTCAAGATAAAGACGAAAATAAAATTGAACCTATTCAATTAAGTACCCTTCCACCAGCAAAACTGCTACAGCTAAGAGAACAAATGAATGAAGAGATAAATGAGCTTGGTCTAAGAATGCAGCAATTAAATGTTGTTTTAAGCAGATTTTGTGGATCTAGAGATTCACTGAATCAATTTACACCTAAAAATAAAGATGCGACCATTTTAGCACCAATCAGTCAGTCTATTTACATAGACGCTAAATTGGATGATATAGAAAATATTCTAGTTGATATTGGGACAGGTTATTATGTAGAAATGAGTATAATGAAAACAAAAACTCACTTTGATAAGAAAATTGAAATGGTAAAAAAATCAATTGAAAAGATTAATAAATCCATTTCTGACAAAAATAAAATATTTGATGCTATTAATTGTTTACTCATAGAACACATTAATTCTCAGAACAATCAAGATTCATCTAAAAAAACAGGAACCTCAACCACTTAGATATTTCTTTTTTTATAATTGTTATTTATTATTACTTTATTTTTACACTTTGACGTATTTTTATCCTCACTTGTCCATATTAAGTACGTTTATCAACATTTAATATATTCACTAATTTATAAGTAAGAAGATATATATTGATGTACATATGTGTATTTTACCATAAAATCAAAGCATGTGATTGAGGATTTGCCGTATTTTTGTATCTTGACGCATCAAACACTTGACATTAGATGAAACCAGAGTAAATTCACTATAAATCATAACATAATAAATCTATTCAAAAAAAATAAGCCGAGTATTTGCTAATTACATGGGTCCTAAGTAAATATCAACGATTATAAAAAACTTTGCTCTCATTCTCTAAGCATGTAAAACTACTACTTAAGGAAGATCAAAGGTGTAACAGTTGCCATAATTAATAATATTCATTTATCATTTGAGTCCATATGAACATTTAAATCATCAACACCTCAAGATGACACAACTTAGACATACCGGGTCACACACCTAAATTTTGATCTTCATCACAAAAAATTTTTAAAAGAATGTGGCGGTAAAAATAGTGTAAAAGATGACTTTGGAAAAGAATTAGAATATTATATATTTTCAGATAAAATATAAACATGGAAAAGTTTGAAATGGACGAGGATTCTTATATAAAGAGTTGTTTAACAAATAGTGAGGCACCAATAAAAAGGGAGTTTTTGGATTTTTTATATGAAAAGGAAAGAAATGAGGTTAAGCTAGATAATAATAATAATAATGGCGAGAAAGTACTCGGTACAGGGAATAATCTGAATGCAGAATCTGAATCTAGGAAAAGAAGCAGAGGTATGTTCAAATCTAGTGAGAGAAATATGAATACGGGATACATTTCATGGTATGGAATGAATGGTCATATCTGCAATAATATTGCTACAATAGGAGAATGCAACCTTGATTCAGGTGTGAATTGTAATAAGAATCATGATTTATCTGGTTATATTGAAATGAAAAAAAAAGAAATGGAGCATAAAATATCAACCAGTGAGTACGAAAATGTATATGTAAAGAATTATTTAAGCAAAAAATGTCCTATACTCGAAAAGTATGGGGTATGCTATTTGGGTTTAAACTGTGAATTTGCTCTAAACAGCCATTTTGATGAGTCCAATATGTTAAACATAAATAGTAATGGAGAAAAGGTAACTTCAGAAATGTTAAATGACTTTTATAGGAAATTTGAATTAAATAGGACAGGAATTAAAATTAAAAGCAACGTAAGAAAAAAACTAATAGAATATCCTAAAACGGAAGAATTTTTCGATATTTCTACAAATAAATCTGTATCTTCACTCATAAACAGCGATGAAAAACGGAATGTTAACAAAAAGAATAAATCACAAAAAAAACTCATAAATCCACTCTTACCGTCATTAAACACGGAAAATGAAAAAGCTAAAGAACAAGAGAGCGATATATTGAATGATGTAAATTTAAAAATTGAAAAATCCTTCTTAGATAAATACAGTCGCATACATTGTACAGAAAAGATGAAAATTAGTGCAAATAAAAATAAATTGTTTAACAATAAATTAATATTAGCACCATTAACTACAGTTGGGAACCTCCCATTTAGAAGACTCTGCACGAGGTATGGAGCAGACATAACTGTGAGTGAAATGGCTTTATGTAATGAAATACTTGCTGGAAAGCCATCAGAGCTTGCATTGTTAAAAAGAAGTCCAGATGAGAAGTACTTTGGTATACAATTGGCATGTGGAAATAAGAGTACGTTAATTAAAACAGGCGAATTTATAAGCAATAACTATGAATTTGATTTTATAGATATAAATGCAGCTTGTCCGGTTAAATCACTTCATGAAAAAGGAGGTGGAAGCGTATTAATTGATAGAGAAGAAGAATTAGAATTAATGATCAAAGGTCTAAAATACGTAATTCCAAAAGATAAGTTAGTCACCGTCAAACTTAGAATGAGCCACAGTGGGTCTCCAATAAATAAAAGCCTTTATAAAGATAATTTTACGGAAGAATGCGAAAATTGGTCATTAATATATAAACATATGAGAGCACATAAGATTATGGGTATTCTGTGCGATTCTGGAGTAGATGGAATCACAATTCACGGAAGAACTTCCTTTCAAAGGTATACAAAAGAGGCAGATTGGGATTACATTAAGTATTGTTCTCTTCTTTGTAGTAAACAATATTACGAACACAACAGTAACGATTTTAACGCTACAGTTGGCGTTTGCCCTAGTATTATTGGTTGCGGTGATGTACTTACTTACAAAGATTATCAAAAACACATTCAAAATGATCTCGTCGACTCTGTAATGATTGGAAGAGGAGCCTTATTAAAACCATGGATATTCACCGAAATAAAAGAAAACAGAAATTGGGACATTTCATCTAATGAAAGACTTGACATTCTCAAGCAATTTGTTGACTTTGGGCTTGAACACTGGGGTTCTGACAAAAGAGGTGTTGCCTTAACTAGAAGATTTCTTCTTGAATTTCTTTCATTTTATCATAGGTACATACCAATTGGGATATTGGAACAGTCTATAAACTCTCAAAACTTTAATTGGAGAATTCCAAAATATATTGGAAGAAATGACCTTGAAACACTTCTCTCTTCTCAAAAAGTCGAAGATTGGATTAAAATATCAGAAATGTTACTTGGTAAGGTCCCTTCTGAATTTGTCTTTATCCCCAAGCACAAAGCCAACAGTTATTAGGACTGACCACAATATTTTACGTTTAACCGTATTCTTCCACACAAATACATCCATTCTTGCAATCAATATATTATATTTTTTAAACCAATTCTAATCTATTGATTATTAGTTTAATTCTAGTTTACGTTTCATTGTTTGCATACATTTTTAACGCCAATATTTAATTTTGTAAACTATATTCTAAATAAAATTGCCTTTGTTTAGGTAATTTATTTAGATAATTTATTTACCAACTTCTTATTCCAGTTACTTCAACTGATTGTCACATTTTACAATACAAAACGAAAAGGCGGCAAAACTTCCTAGCTTGTCACTTTCATTGTGATCTTTGAGTATGGAATGTGAAATTTAAAGGAAGCAAAAATTAAATAAAAAATAAAATAAGATCAGATTAAATTAAAAATAGAGGTAAACTATTTTAATATTTAAAGCTATCTGGGGGAGGGATAAAATTGCATAAATGTTGATTTCAGATGTCTGCTCTAGGTTAAGGAGGCCAGGATTACTGCTTCCAGAATTGTGCTCACTAATGAATTTATTGGGTGATTCATTGGTTAAAGGAATAAATGAGAACGAAATTGACGAGTTTTCTGTGAATTTGGGTTGGAATCAGTTAGTAGAAATATTATTGCAAACTATAAACCCAACAGTAAGGCATATGGCATTTGAGAATGTGCAGTATTTTCTCACAAGTAATAATTACTTTGTTTTTGAATTGAAGGAAGTTTCTGAAGATATTTGCAATGGTGTGATGAAATTGTTATGTCATTGGAATACTGATGTTCAACTGGAGGCATTGGATATTATATTTGAAGAGTACAAATATAATAATGAAAAATTAAATGGAAAAGTTGGAAAAGATAATACACTTCTTTCAATTTTATTGAATAGAAATATTGAACTCGCTGTTAGATTGTTGACACTAATTACTCATTACAACAACTGTGATCAGCGTTTTATTTTAAGAAGATTAATATCATCTTTAAAAATCGGCGTAATTGGAGTAAACAAGAAAGAAGTAGTTTCTGAAATAATAGAAAGACTTTGCCTTCTCGGGAAAAATATAAGTTTGCATGAGGAAAAAAATGCTGAAGAATTTTCAGAATATATATATGAGTTTTCAAAACCATATTTTTTGTTATTAATATTTCAAGTATTTGATAATATCCCTGATAAATTTGAGGATGTAAAAATTACATGTTACAAAATGATTAAAGATGAAATAAGCATATTACTTTGTAAGGAGTCTTTAAGTATCGTAAACTTTAATTTTTACTTCAAACTTATCGAGAATGGTATTCATATAATGAAAAATATATATTCTAACCATAATATTTTATTCTATGACTTCATCGAATGGGTGAGAACTACTTACAATCTTTTATCTAATGATTTAAAAGTAGAGACTATAAATCACAGTAAATTAAATACAATATTAAGATTAATAAACCCATTAATTATATCAATATTCGAGTTGCAATATAAAAAGTGTCAACCACTTTTTATTTGGGAAGATGAACTTAAATTATCTTTTAAAATAGATAATAACGAAATATCAAGTAAAAATATGTTTATATTCAATATTGATCAGATTATTGAATCACTAATTGAATTTCTAACTCACTATACAAGTAATGATAATGAAAGCAAATATCTATCTTTAAATTACTCTTCAATACTAGAGTATATTTCAAATACCTTGGTAATTATTAATATTGGCCTTATTTCTGACGATTCTGGCTTAACTCTTCTCAAAAGCAAAAAAAATCTTATTTTAAATTTAGCATATCGATTGAATAACTACATCAATGAAATACAATCAGCTACAAATTTCGAAAGTGAAATGAACAGTAGATATCAATTTGAATCCTATTTCATAATAAACTACATATTATCAAAAGTATATTTTATTTTTCACAATATCACGAATAACTTCACCATTAAAGATGAAAACAATTCTTTTTTTCAGTTTATAGATAAATATGGAAAATCACAAGAGATAGATGAAGTTGGTTTTTTAGAGAAAGATTTATTTCCTAGCATTTTCAGGTTTTTCAATTGGATATTAATACGGTTTAACGATAGTTCTAGTTACAATATTTCTGTGTATTTTTCTATGAATAATTGTCGTTTAAGAGTTTTATATTATGAAATTGTTTCTAGATATAATAAGAATCTTATACCAAATAATAATAATGTAGTTTTGGTTATTCTGAGTAAATTATATAAATTTTCTAATGTAAATAAGAAAATTGATAATTTATTTGACATTAATAGAATTAATGATGGAAGTTTAGACAATATTAACAATAAATTGTTTTCAAACACTTTTTTCACACATATAA
Organism: Cryptosporidium bovis; assembly: GCF_009768925.1. NCBI lineage: Eukaryota > Apicomplexa > Conoidasida > Eucoccidiorida > Cryptosporidiidae > Cryptosporidium > Cryptosporidium bovis. The sequence goes on from NW_027125041.1 coordinate 63,112, forward strand.
TCCTATCAAACAGATATATTTGGGTGGACAATAAGTATAAAACTCAGCATACATTTTTGAATAATATTTCAAAATTAAAAATTTCTTATAGGTATAAGTATGGTGGAATTTTTTGCATTATTGGTCACTTTAAATTAGCCAAGGCAATTTTTGAGAGTATTAAATTGAACAATGTCGAAAGTTCTGTATGGATAGATACACTAGTTAAATTATCATCGCTTTACGATTCTTTTGATGAAATGAACAGTTTTGTATATCAAGACAATAACAAAAAAAAATTCGAGTACAAGATGTTAATTTATAAATCAAAATCTTTAATTGAAGTATTAAACTCTAACATTGTTTTAATTAAAACGTTTATGATAAATATGACAGGTACTTTTTTTATTGGTTTATATTTAAGTATTCTAACAAAAATATTTGGTTTTATGATATTTCATTTGAGATATATTAGAAAACAGAGCAATAACATTGATAAAGAAGTACATGTGAAAATTGAACAATTATTCAAAGAAAAATGTAAATTTGATGATAAAGATAATTCAAAAATTATTTTTGAAGAAAGAAAGCAAGTTGTAATAAAAATTTCTGAAATACTTAAATCCTTATTTGGGCTAATAAATATTGCTAAATTTATTTGTAAGAAATCAACAAAAGTACTGATTAATCTATACTACACATTGAAAATAATATTAATTAATAATCTTATTACACTAATTGATTCAAAGAATAGCAAATTAAATTCATCCAATTTAAACATGTTAAAGTCCTATTTTTTATTCATTCTTGAGAAAACCAAAAAAATATTGTATCCTGACGATATTAAAATGTTGGTTAAGGTCGAAAAAGCTGAACTTAAACAAAAGAAATGCGAACTAGATGGAAAAACTTCATACAAAGATATTAATGAGAACAAATTTAATGTACTTATTGAAAAAAGTTTTTTAGACAATATTAATTTTGAAGACGAGTTTATTGAAACAGGAGACGATTGGGAAATAGTAGAAAAAAGAGTTAAAACAGAAATGGATGATGTTAACTTATATCTCCGGGAAATAGGATCTAAAGATATTCTTTTGGACATAACAAAAAACTATCAAGATAGATTAGTTTATATTACATATACTTATTTCAAGAGGTCTAATTGGTCATATAACGAAGATTATATTAGAGTCGAAAAAGTCAATTATCATAGCATTCTTAATACAAATATAAAAATTCGCAATGAAACTTCTTCACCATCGAATAATGTAATACCTGAATGCATGGAAATAATAAAGTACATAGAGAGCTTCCCGCCATTGTTATTGACAATTAGGAGCTTGGCAGAAATTGAATTAAACTATGAGTTAAAAGGAAATGTAAGGAAGGAGGCCAATAATGGAGAAATAAATGCTATTCCAACACTGAGACTGGAAGGATCTTTAAAAAGCGGTTTCCCACTCAATTTCAAAAAACACTGGAAATGGGTAAGAATTAAGGTTCATTACATTCTAGACAATGGAGATGATATGGTTTCCAACTGCTACTTGGACATTTCAGTAGAGAATGGTAGCTTCAACTGGACTCAACCAATAGAGAGTGTGTCAAACGTTAAACAATTAAGGATTACATCGATTCCTATGACTCGTAGTAAATTGAGTCTTGGAACTCCTACAGTTAACGTCATTCCTATATTTTAATGTTTAAATACCAGATTGATTACTTAGAAGCCCTAATATTTTAATAGTACTACAATTATTAATATAGTAATAATAATATCGAAAAATAAAAGCTAATGTTTTATAAATATTTTAGTGATTAGAATTTTTAATATTAATTTGCAATATCTTGCTGTCACTCCACTTTTACAGTAAGAAAAAAGGCTATAACTTGAATTATCATTTACAAGATAAATAGCTTCTATATAATTGTTCAATTATCATGTAATACAAAGTTATTATGCTTTTTCTTAGGAAAAATGAATTAAGAATGGAAATGTATATATGTAGAAAAGTAAATATGACTTTTTTTTCGGATATTTAGTATAATATCCTATCGCCTATTTCCTCTTCTTTCCCATCCTCCTCTTTCAGCCAAAGATCTTTCTCTAAAGGAGTTTTTGGATCCTCTTGAGTTGTTTCCACCACCAGATCCCCTATCCCATTGTTTGTCCTTTGTAGCATTTGCTGAAAATTTACCTATGTCCTTCCTAACGTGTTTCGATGGTTTTCTTGGTGGGCTTCTGCTTCTAGAACTTTCGCTAGAAGAGCGAGCCTTTTTACTTGAACTCTTATGTAACGCTTGCTGATCACTAGAGGACCATTTAAATTTTTTAATACTATCACCATTTTGAAATTTATCGTTATATGGCAAATTCTGATCTAAACTTGATAATTTTTTACTTGAATTTGCACCTGCTTTATCATTATCTTTAGTCGTTGATGTAGATGGTTTCTCAGGTTTATCCTTATCTCTTTCTCTATCTTTCCCAACCTTGTCCCTAGCTCTGTCTCTGTCTAATCTGTCTCTTTCCCTTTCTCTATCTCTTTCCCTTTCTCTATCTCTATCTCTTTCCCTTTCTCTATCTCTATCTCTATCTCTTTCCCTTTCTCTATCTCTATCTCTATCTCTATCCCTTTCTCTATCTCTATCCCTTTCTCTATCTCTATCCCTTTCTCTATCTCTATCTCTACTTCTTTCTCTATCCCTTTCTCTATCTTTGTCTCGATCCCTGTCCTTATCTTTCTCTCTGTCAGAACGCTCTCTTGCGCTCCTGTACTCCTTTCTAGAATTAAATCTTTTACTTGTATTTCCGTTGTTATTCGACTCATCATCTATATTAAGAAAATTTCCTGAATCTTGTCTTGATGATTTGGAGTTGCGACAATTAGGCTGGCCATCTACTGGCTTAATTCCTCCGCCCTTTCTATTTGATTTCGAGTATTCAATACTAGAAACATTACCTACAAAGGACTCGTCTCTATTAGAAGAAGAATCTTTCGAGTCATCAACTTTGGTACCCCCATCTTTAATTGATGCATTTTCATGAGTTTCATGAGCTCCATTCAAATTTTCAAAGTTCAAACGATTTTTAGAAGAGTGTTTCTGTTGTTGAGAAGGCCTGTTTTGAAGTCTTGAGGGTGGAATTAAATCACGAAGGTGCTTTAAAGCCTCCACATACAATGGAGGAAACCAAGATGGAGTTCCATCTGGAAAATAGTACGACGCGTAATCAGCAAATCTAGGTTGAACCAAACCTATAATTGTTCCAGTTTCAGGTTGTATTTCTAAACCAGCAGTTTGTATATCTACACCAACTAATTGACATATCATTGCAAGAATCTCTTCATTTATTATTCCACCTCTACTCCAATGAGGAATTATATTATCCAAAGCAGCATGTAAATCTCCGTGTAGCGGCAAAGGGACAACATATATTGGTCTTCCCCCGAATTTATTTGCAAAGCTGGCAGATATTCCTTGGAGTGCCTTCGGAGCACTATCTGTATTTACATATTCAATCAAGCAAATGCCTAAAGAACGCCCATCTTTAGGTCTTTCTATAATTCTAACTGCTCTTATTGCTCCAAATTCGGATGCCAATTCTCTAACATGAATATCATTTATCCACCACATTAAGTTAGAAATGACAACTATAGAACCAACCATTGTCATTGCTCCTCCTGAACCCTGCTCAGACACTATCCTTTCTGGAATTTCTGGAGGAGAACCAAGGAATACAACTCTATCTTTTCTAACAAGTGAAATAGTTTTTTGATTTTTTGATGAATTGTAGCCACCTATAATTGCTTTTGTATATGGAATGTTATTATAACTCTTACTGTTAACCTCTTCAGCTAAAATTAAACCTTCCACACAGTCATCTTCTTCATCGTCCATTTCTTCATCTTCAATATTATTTTCCGAATTATCTACTTCATTTGCTTGTTCTGCATTATTCCCGATTATATCATTGTCGTATAAATTATTTCCTTCAAGTGAGGTATCGTCTAAATTATACCCGTCTCCTTCATTATGACCGTCCTTTTCTCTCATGCTATTATCAACATTTCCTCTGTCTACATTCATAGAAACTACTCCCAAACCTGCATACCATTCATCTTCATCGATATTTTCACTTTCATGAGTATTATTTTCCATCTTATATTGGTTTCTTCCTTGCTATCGAATTTAAAGACAGCTCTCCGACTCCTCTATACTACCAAAAATCAAACTTGCAATACAGAAAAAATAAACAAAGGAATATTTTGTTTTCCTCCTTATTTTTCCATTTAATTATTTTACACTTATTTTTTTACCGGTACCATTGAATGCAAGTGACTATAACAGAATTGGCGCCAAACATTAGTATTACATTTTTTTTGAAAATGACTATTTAAGACTAAAAATAAAAACTAGAACAATTGAGTAGCACAAACTGTAGGACAAAAGGACATAGGTAAATAAATTGCAAAAAATTCTGGTATTTTCTGCATTAAAGTTGTTCCTTTTATTGAATAAGGATAAATAATAGTTTTTTTATTTATTACAATTTCTTATCTTTAATAATAAAACTTAACTATATTCATTGCAATAAATGACCAAAAATGATTTATCCGGTGAAGGTGATAGTTTATCGTTAAATGGTGAAAAAGAAATTAAATTATCCTTAAGAAGATATGAAAGATGCAAAGAGGGTGATCTAGTAATTTTGTTTGGTGGATATGAAACAATTTCACAGGTAATACTGACTAGCAATGGTAAATTCCAGACAAAAAGTGGTCTTTATCTTCACAATGATATTATTGGTAAGACATATGGAACTCGTATAATGAATGCAGTAGGTACAAAGTGGATGGCTGTGTTAAAACCAACTCCTGAATTAATTTCTATTTCATTAAATCATCGAACGCAAATACTGTACCAAGCAGACATATCACTAATATGTGTGCTTCTAGATTTGTCACCAGGTAAGAATGTTATTGAAGCTGGAACAGGTAGCGGTTCTCTTACAGCTTCTCTTTCCAGATCAGTACTACCTGGAGGTAATGTATTTACATTTGAATACGATAAAAAACGGTACTTAGAAGCTATAAATGATTTCAAAAGGTATAAACTAGAAAACATATATTGTCACCATCAAGACGTATGTAAAGATGGATTTGCGTCTCCCCATATAGATTTAGATTCGACACTAATAAATGCGATATTTTTAGATCTTCCTTCTCCATGGCTTGTGGTGAAACATATCAATTCCATATTAACAAGAGGGTCTAAAATTGTTATATTTTCGCCTTGTATTGAACAAGTGTCTAAAAATAACTTTGAACTTATTAATTTGAAATGTTCACAAATTAGAACATTTGAGATTTTATACAAACCATGGGGGCTCGTACGTGGATCACTTAAAGACAGCTCATCAGATGCGCTTAGATACCAACTTCCAATGAGGGGACACACAGGTTATATCACATTCGCCATTAAGGACTAGTATAATATGTGGGTTAGACATTTGCTTATTATTTTAGTTTTATTGTTACACAAACAAAAAAAATGTCTAAATATAATAATAATATGCAAATGACTTTGTGTATGAAAACTTATTACATGATTGTTGTTATCTGAGTAATGTTATATCTCTTAAACTCGAGTCTTTTTATTTAATACTGAAAAGTGATTTTCACCTATAAACTGTAGATTACTGCACTAGTGGCGCAAAATGTTTTAATGCAGGTGGAAACTATAATATCACTTTAATTAGTATTTTTTTTGATATTTTTAAAGGTTAAAACTTATTTATGAAAAAAACAATAATAATAATTTATACTTAAGGCGTAGTAATTACTTAGTAGAATGGACAGGTCTTTAAATAAATTAAACGGGGAGATAATGAAGTTAATTCAGGGGTTTGCAAATCCCAATTTACGAGCATTTTTCAACAGAAACGTAAGTTGAATATTTTATTCCTTTTGTTTTATAACCACTTAATTTGCACAATGATCCATTTTTCAACTCTATTACGGCTCCTAAACAAATTATAACAACTGCTTTCACAAAATTCGAATGAATTTATACATTGAATGATATTTTAATTTGGAATTTAATGTTTCAGTACCTCGGAATATTCAACAAATACTTTGTTAATTTGAATAAGAATGAACAAATTAATCAAAAATTCAAGTTTGAATTGGATGAATACAAAAATATGTTAAGCCGTCAACAATGTATAAACAACATGTACTATACGGGAAAACAAAGTGCAACTAGATAAAAGTATTTTAAAAATAAACGTGAAGACGTTTGGATTGCAAAAAATTTCAATACAATTATTTTGAGCTTAGAAACTGTTTTTTTGATTTCGTCTAGAGGTATTTTAAACATAATATTGTAACGTTTTATTTTTATGCACTATTTCCCCCTCTTATTTATTTTAATTTTCCCATATTTTCACGTTATTTCATTATTTTTCTATTTCACGAATATTATTGTGTGATTTTTCCGTTCATAATTATAAATTTTAATTTATATGAATCCCGCCTAAAGGTCACTAATATTTAGGTACTAACGAGAGAAAGTGAAAAAAAGTATCATCTTGGATTTAAAACCGACATTTGATTACTCTAAGCTTACTATTTTCCTGAATAAAATCAAGCTTTTTTAGCTCAGTTTACATAGTATGTAATCGTTATTTTATCCTAGATTTAAATATTTTTATTTTGAAATGAGTCTTCGAAATAAATCAGATTTTGAGGACTGGGAGTCCTTTGTAGACCAGAATGTAACTTTAGAAGGGATTAAGAGTGGCTATTTTTGTATGAAGGTGCCTGATTGTTTAAAGCTCTCCAGAATAACTCCAGAGGATAGTTTAAATTCCAAACATAGTGTAATGTACAGTCCCTTTGATATACGTGAGCTTACAATCTACTGTGGGGAGAAAGAAGAAATGTATGTATCAGGTATACTTTGGGTACTGTTTAAAAAACTGTTATCAGTTGTTGGTGTATTTGAATATGTTATGATGGAAAATAATAAGGCATGTTTGTCAGATGTGAAAAAAAGAAGAGTGGGAAAAACCACTAAAGAAAAAGGAAATGATGATAACGTAAATGATTACAGTAGAAGTAACAATGATAATGACAATATTAATGTTGGAAATATTAAAAGGGATTTATTCGAAACATTAGTTGGTGAAAATGGTGAAAACGACTTTTACCCAACTTTTGATTGGTGTAAATGCAACGCTGTCACTGCGAGTAGTCACAGCTTACCTCTTTCAACTCCTTTGAATTGGTTAAGTTGTTCTGATATTGAACACGTGGTGCATGACGGCATAGATACATTTTATTTGCATGACTTGTTTTATGTTTGCTTACCGCTTAAATTAAAGCATTCGTGCATTCATGAGGACAAAGAAAAAGTGGGTATCAATCCAAACCCACATAAAGAGCTGATAATAATACTAACAGAAAAATTTGGTGAGTTTTGCAACCACCTAATTCGTTTTAAGGGACTAGAAACCGCAAAATCTGGAGTTCTTGAGTTAGTAGACTATGAAAAATGGGATAATTTCTATCCTACAAAGTCTCTTAGACTTGGTTTATTTATGTCAATGAAAATATCATCTTTACATCTTTATAAATATAACAGCAGAATTTTCCCAACTCCATTTTTTTTGAGAAATGTGTTGCATGGAGGTTCTATTACGGGAGGCAAAACCTGTTGTTCTTGCTATTATAGTTGGATAAGACTTGTGGGAAATGATGAATTAAAAAATGAGAACAGTGGTTTATCTAGTGTATTAAGTGAGGATGAAATGAAAATTATGGCATTAGAGGCAAAGAGTCGCATTTTTTTAAGTGGTCTCTATAGTAAAAATTTAAAACATTTTGACATGCAGAGAGTTGTCTCGAACATCTCAAATAATGATGGTAGAATGAATGCCCTTGAGATTAAAAACTTGAGTATGCAGTCTATCGGTTATATTGGTAAGATAAATTGGCCAGGTAGGACATCTAAAGGAGTTTTGAATCCAGAATTTTTAGTCGGTATTGCTAAGCAAGGTCATATTGTTATAGGAGTAAATAAGATAGAAGAAATGGAAATTTGTAATGAGCTTGAAAGCAAGGAGGCCGAGAATTGGTCACAAGGTGGTGAAATTTTATTCCCTCCAAAAGAAAATTCAATGTGTTTATTTGAAGACAATATAGAGAAATACTATATGCACAAATTTAAACTAAACAATCACAGAAGTTATGGTATTTGTTCTGGAATGTATGGTAGTGATTTTAATAATAGTAATAATACTGATGAATGTAAAATTAAGTGTGATATTACAAATGGGAATACAATATTTATAAAATTGTGTAGTAAGTATACGACTGTGCCATATTTTTCTTCAAAAAATATATTAAAGATGGATGATACTCAGATTTACGGAAATTCTGCTTTGGGAATTTCAAAAAACAGACAAAATCCAGATAGAGATATATCAATACATTTATTATCTAAGATATCAAGTTATTTGACACTGAGAGAATTCTGTGTCTTTAGATCAGTTTGTAAAACTCATTGCTGCAGAACTATATTTAATAATTATGTTCAAAATTTATGTTTATTTGAAGATGATTTATGTCTCGCAACTCTTGGTCAACTTTACCCTTTTTTGTCGAAAGGAAGAGTAATTAATTTAACAAATATAATAGACCCTGATCAAGGTGAAAAAGGTTGTGGTCTTGGGGAATCATCTTTTATAGATCCAACTCTCTTACCTGTAATAACTTATTATTCATCTAAAATAACTCCAATATCGATACAATGTCTATCAGCATATACTCAAAAGGCTAAGAAAATGATATTTACTCATCACTCAAGTGCTAATTTAGCTAAAATAGTGTCTAGAGCATCTGGAAGAAAACCAGAAACAGTAGTAATTACACCAGATTTTAATTTTTCTAGTCAAAACGATGATTATAATGATGACTATTTATTTAATGTTGTTGGAATAGATGGAAGTTTTCCTTCAAACCAAGCTCTTGCTGAAGCTGCTGAGAACATTATTAATCAGAGAAATATAAACATGATGAGAGATAATGTTAATTTTAATTATAATGCAGGATTTGGTTTTATGCCACAAAATAGCATTTTCGATGGTGGATTTTCTAATCATTTACCAGATAATACAAATCGGATTAGAGAAGATGTTGAGGAGAATGAAGATGAATTAGAGGATAATGAAGAAGAGGAAGAAGATAACAATGATGACGGGGAGGAGAATGATCTACAGCAAAATGATCGATCATTAGATTCTCAAATATCTGCAAATTTGATTGATGCTGATATTTCACCTATACCTAACTTGATAGAAATACACATTATCGGTAATTTCGGTCCGAATAACTCAGTACCATCAAACCTATTTAGAATTCCAATAACATCCCCATTTAGAAAGCTAATAAGGTATTTTCGTGATGTTTCATCAATAAAAGAAGGAATTGTTGACCTTTACGTAAATAGATATGGAGTAAGGGAAAGATTAATTCCAGATCTTTCTCCAGTTGACTATGGAATAGTAAAAGGCCCAGTGGTTTTTTTTGCATCTGGAAATAAAACATTGCAATATTCACAAAAAATTTGGATATCTTTATTTTTAGTTGGGTCGAAAAATTTCCCATATCTCCCTAAGCTAAGATTCAATGCATCAATGAGTACTCCATTTTCAAGATTAGCTGAGAGTTATTCGAGGAATGTTAATATTCCTGTTTCAGATATTATTATTGTTTATAAAGGAACTGAAATAAACTTTAATCTATCACCTTCAGATTATAATGTTTCTGAAAATGATATTATTGAGGTTTTATTGCGCACAAAGTTAAATTCTGCTCTTGGAAATAATTTTCATAGTAATAACATCGGCAGGAACAGTATGACTCAATAAAATTTACAGCTTTGTCTTTTTTACTTCCTTTCATTTCTTGTCTATTTTTGATATTTTTTACTAGGATCAATTGAGTTTACATCAGTAATCTTTAACTTTCTTAGCAGCTCTACATGCATTCATTGTATTTATTTTATACCAGTACCCCACATTTGGCGCCCATAAGCGTGTCAAAAAAGGGATTTGCAATATTATCAACCGTTAGAGTAGGAAAAAAAAACAATAAGGTAATTAAAAATTAGTGTATTTATTTATGGCTATTTGATGCGAGTTTCCACAGTTATATAAATATATTAGTGTAGTATTTTTTGCTGTATAATTTAGGAACAATTCTACATTTTAGGGGTATGGTAAATAACCTTGGTAATAAAAATAAGAGAAGTTAAACACGAAAAAAAGTATAACATATAATCCTAAAGTTTCTTTTATTTTAGGTGCTATAGGAACAAACATTTAATATTAGAAGTCATAAAACGATATTTGAGAGAGATAAATTGAATAAACAGTTTACACTAAAAAATTTAATATAAAACTGTATAAGAATAGGCTATCTAGAATAGAGGAATAAATTGCTTGTATTGATTTAGGTAAAGATGGACTCCGATGAATTAAATTTTAATATAGAAACTGTTAATTTAGACACAGAGTTGGAATTTGAGACATTTGACAACAATAGAGTATCAGGCCTTACTGTTGGAGCAGAGTCACAACCTTTTAAAAATTCAGGGTTTAGCTTCGATGAAAATGAAAAATTAAATGTTGGTAATTCAAATAGTAATAAGAGCAAGGAAAAAGATGATATTTTGAATAAATTGCTAAATTCAATAAATCCAGTGAAATGGGAATTTTTAAAGGGCCATTTTGATGTGACGACGGATGAAATAAAAGAAAGAATAAAGATAATATTAAAAAATATATATATGAAAGAAAATATTATCCAAAACATAAATACATTTGTATTTAATGCAAAAACAAATAGTAATTTTGGTGGTGGGTTTGGATTTAAAAATTTCTCTCTTAGTGGAACGGGGATGGGTGGTTTTGTGAATGGTATACAGGCAAATGGTGATTCAGATGATGGATTTGAATTGTTTTACTGTAAGAATTTGGATCAACAAAGAAAAAGTGATATTTATGGTCCTTTTTGGTTAAATATGGCATTGGCAATGTTAATAGGAATATATTCAACATTACTTCCACAAATAAAATCAAAGTACATCTTAAATCCGGATATAACAAAATTCAACTTTTCATTTTCGTTTATATTTACAAATATACTAATAATATGCTCATCTATATATGCATTGTTCTTGTATTCAAATGAATACATACCGCTATCACTTTTATTTACAATATATGGATATGGCAATATAACATTTTTCCCTGGTGTATTGGGTATAATGTTATTCAATAACAACTTTATAAATTGGTTAATATTGTTAGTGTGTTCTTTATTTAATATCATGTTCCTTTACAACTCATTAATAATAAATGGAAACAAAAGGCATACACATATAACAGTTTTGAGTATAATACTTCCAAGTATAATTCAGACGGTACTGTTAAAGTTGCTGTTTTTTTAATAGTATATGACAAAAAATATATGGTAAGAAGGGAAGATAAGTACTATCAAGTATGGATACATTATTGAGAAATCTTTTTTTTCCAATTACAGAAAAAAACAAACAATACAACCATTTTATTTTGACAGATAATAATAGTAATAATGAAATAAATAATGATGGTATAATAAAATATATCTAATTATACTATAATGTTACAGTGTTTGCAAGGTACTAACTTATTAGTGCACTTATACCTTACGTAGCTTTTATAAATATTGGATATAACCACATTCTTATCCGTGTAATTAGATAATATGAAAGAAGATATCTCTTTGCTTCTTTCTCCTTCGAATAAGATAAATTTATCTAAAAGTCTGGTAGGTACCAACATTGCGGTTTTTGGGTTAATCTTAGACCTGATGAAGGACCCATGGGGACATTTAGAAGAGCCAAAAGATATGTCTTTGGACCAATCTTGAGTTCTATTAGCTGTTTTAATAGAAACATCGTTTATTTTTTCACATAAATCCTCATCTTTCAAAGAGACGTGTTTAATAATATAATCTTGATTTTTTTGAATATCCCTTTTAATATCTGAAAATATAGATCTCCAGTTAAAATCATGTTCTATTGAATGATGATCGTTTTTGCTCCTATTTTCTGTTGAATTAAATTTTTCGTGAATGTTGTCACAATTACCATTCATTTCAGGAGATTTACTTCTCAAAAAAGAAATGTTTGAATTGCTACCTATGTGTTTAAGATCGAATTTTGTTATTAGACTGTTTACCATCCTTGTACTTATTAGGCATACGTCTTTTTCATTGCAAGTGTTTGATTTCATAATTTCGTAAATAACTCTTGACTGCTTCAGTGATATGTCCAATATACTATACAAACTGCTTACACACTTGTCGCAGATACAATTGTACAAATTCAAGTATTTTGTATTAACTAATTTGTCATTGTTTTTATATTCGTTTCCAACATTGAAGTTTAGTGAATCATAGTAATTTTTAAGGAGAACGTTTTCTGTTTCAATACATTCTTCCAATCCATTTATAAGTTCTGGTGGAAACAACTTGACTTTACCTTCCCAAAATAAAAAAGGATCTAAAAAACTGTCACTAGAATCACCATTATCACCAAAATGCCTACAGTATAGATTACTGTAGTCCCAAAAATTAATAAATGAGCCAGTTTCAAACCTCAATATTTTTTCTAAATCATCCCCATGTACATAACTCAGCCACCAGTCACTTGGAATTGCTATAAAACTGCCAAATAAATAGTTTTTTGTCAGTTTTTCATCATCATTTTTGCACGACTCTAATCTTTTTATCCACTTCTCCTTCCAACTATCTATACATGGCTTCAATATTACATTTTTTAAATATGTTATATTTTGTTTTCTTAGGTTAAGGAGGCTTAATTTTTTGATCAAGACATCTTCATCGTTGTTATTTTCAATATTTTTATTGGTATTCACGTTTAAATTTCCGTTTTGAACTCCTTTTTCGGCTAGAGATGTTTTTTTTGATTTATTTACATTGTTAAAAACGCAATTTTTATCATTTTCTCTCTCGTTTAATATCAATTTTGGTTCCCAGTCTTTTCTCTTATAGATAAGCATGTAACCTGTTCTAGTTACCATTCTATTGCTATTGTTATTTAAAGAGAATTTTGGTGACCACTCGTGTACCTCTGTATCATCAAAATGTACCCATTTCCATCTAATTTTTGATTTCTGTGGCAATTCGTCCTTATTTTCGTTGCAATTGAAGGTACTTAATTTATGGTTTCTAGTTGCAGTATTATCTATATTTGTCTCACATTTTCCATTTTTAGCACCACCTTTAAGGCCATTTTTACTTGAATCCTGGAAATTAATCAAGGGAAACTTATTTTCAACCAAGTTAAATTTATTATTATTATTATCTTGGTTCTGAAATTTGTTATGTGTTTGATTTAAATAGTTGTTACTTTCAGAATCGCCTATTATTCTTTCCAATACCCCTGTATTTCCTATTAAATTACTTTGATTATTTAGAAATTGTAAATATTGCAAATAATTCGCTGTTCCTTGGGGTATCCCTATTGTATGTCCTTCTAGTCCCAAAATATGGTTGTTTGTGTTGCTTCCGTATCTATTAAAAATATTATTGTCTTGACTTAGAATCTGAGTAGTGTAAGAAGAATGAGAGTTTTGAGATTCTGAATTTTGACTTTGTGGCATTACTACTGTAGACCCTTGGGAAGATTTTATTAGTGTTGGAGATGAATCTTCTTCAGGAAAGTGAGAATTTAAATTATTTATCTTATTAATTTCGTTTTCTTCAGTTCTCCCAGAAACGGTATTTATTTGAGCATTTCCCTCGTTATTGCAACTATTAAGCTTTATTGTATTTGTATCTTTGTTTAAGGATAAGTAGTTCTGATTGCTGTCACTCAGTATTTGTTGTTGAACAAACAAATTAGGTTGATAAATAACTAGTTGTGATTGTTTATTCAGTGAATTCTGATTCATGTAAACCAAACTATTGTAAAGTTGTGTTTGTTGAATGTGATCTTGCATTAAATTTGAATTCTTAACATTGCTCCCTAGTGTATTAAGTGCACTAAAAGCATTTATTGGAGTTAATGGAGAAATGGGGGATGTAAATATCGGAGTTGTAGCAAGCAAAGGCGTTGGTGTGTTGATTATATTGCCTTCAACACCATTATTATTGTTAACACTGTTTACATTTCCATTATTAAGTAACATTTGAGCTAATCTATAGTTATTGATTAAATCTAATTGCTGAGGATTTGAATATACACCATTGCTATGAGAAGTTTGTGGCATAAAAGACACTTTCGGAAATGGAGTTGTATTTGGAGCTGTCTCGTTTTTTATATTATTAATGTTTATTTCCTCTTTACATCTTTTTGAATCAGTCATATTTTCGCCCGTAATTGCTGCAGAAATGTCGTTATACACACTTTTTTTTAAACCATTTGATTTTAGTTTCCTTTTTTTCCTAGTTAAAACTGAGCCTTGAGTAGATTCAGTACTTTCTTCTAACCCTATTTTCTCTGCATCGGAAATATCGCCTTTATTATTAACGTTGCAAATATTAACATCTATTTCGTTAGAATTCAGACTATTTTCAATATTTTCAGTGACCCTTGTCAACAATTTGTTCTTATTTTTGCCTTTAGACTGAGATGAAAGAAATTCATTTGTTGAATCGTTATTCAATTTGGTTTTTGACAGATCTCCAGGATTATTTGTCATAGAATCGTTATTTGTGTCTGTCTTAGTACCATCGTTTATAAAATCTATGCGGATCTTATCATCAAAATACTGAAAGTCTCTTAAGGAAGCCGTATAGTGTCCGCTCATAGCAGATTGCCCTTGGTGTTCTAATATTCCAATAAACTCATATTCAGAAGAGTGTGGAGTTGAAAACCTTGAATCACTAACCTTATCGGAACTAAAAACTGATTTATCTGTTAAATAGTAGTTCTTTAAATCTAATATTTGCGGAAAATCAACTGGTATAGACACCTTTTTCCTTGCCTTTGAAACAGAATCGTAGAAATATCTCTGCAAACATACATGAAGATATGGAGGAAAGTCACTTATCAAACATCTCTTAACTGCGTCTCTTTTACACTGACATTTGTCACACATGTATTGGTTCTCATCAGAAAGCAGTTCCTGGTTAAAAAAATTATCAAATGCCTGTTCAAGCTTTAAGAAATTTCCATGACCACTATTATTATTCCCCAAAATATATGAATTGGAATTGCCGACAGAATCTATATCAAGATTTTCCACTTTATCTGGACTATTATCAAGCATTAATTGTGATTTTTTTCTTCTTTTGCTTTTTAATTTCAAATGACTATCTTTATTTGATCTTTTTTCTGAAATTAAATTCGATATCTTATTTACACTCTCCTTGTTTTCTTTAGCTTTTTCTAATAAAATTTGCAGCCTAAGCTCGTAAAAGTGATCTTCTATTAGCGTCTTGCTATTACAACTTATACATTCTATTGAATAATTAAGTGTCCCTCTAAATAAATCTGGAATGAAATTAAATATTTCATTTGCAGTCATTTTACCGTTATCCTTATTTACATATGTGCTTAATTGCTGTATCTTAGTCTCCAGTAAGCTCAATAACAAAACAGCAAATTCAGTTGCATCTTCTTGATTTTCAGTGCTTATTCCGAGCGTTTTTGCAAATGATAACGGGTTAACAACGGATATATTCCCTGTTTCCATTTGTCTAAATATTTTTTGCAACTCTACTATAACGTCAAAATTATGATTATTGTCTTCACTCACGTATTTACTGTTATTTAAATCAGACTTTGCTGTTTTATTACCATCTCTAAAACCTTCTTTATTTAACTTCACATTTGACATTATCATAGAACTTAATGAACTCTCTCCTTCTGTTGAAGCTGACCTGGTTGATGAATTACACCTATTTGAGTTTAGACATAAATAACTTCCATTTCCATTGTTTACACCTTTTTTAGATACCGTGTTATTTTCTTCATTAGAGCGAAAAAATGAACTATCTATATTTAAAAACTTTGATCTGAAATCTAAATTCATAAACAAATATTGCAAATAAGAGCCCATATAGCATGTAGCACCAAGGTTTTTTATTCCTGAATAAACGTATTTTCCGTTGCTGTTACTATTGCTATTGTTCTTATTTATTGCCAATCCTAGTGACTGGGAATCCAATCCATTAAGTAATGGCTGTTTAGACATTTGGTCGTTTTCTATGCCGAACCAGTCTTTAAGTACATTCTTTCTCCATATACCTTTAGTACTTCTAGGAGCATTCTCACTAATCATATAACATCCAAACGGATTCAATTGCACGTTACAGTCCAATAACACAAGCTGTGGATTGTACAAGTTGTATATGTACAAACTCTTTAATGATACATCTAAACATTCACTGCTAATCTTGCTCCTGTTCCTATTTCTGCTTGTATTCGCCTCATTTATACTGTTATTAGTTTCATTGATATTGGAATTTCCTCTCACCCTCTTTTCTATAGTGTTTTTTTTGTTATTCTCAAACGTCATTTATTTATACTACACAATTATTACCTTTATTTTAGTTTGTGCAGGCATATATTTATGTATGTATATATATTTACAAATACATACATATGTACATATATAAACAAACAAATATATAATACTGCGTGTTTAAACTAATATATTATGCATAAATTTTACAAATTTAATATGTTTACAGTTTGATCACTGAAAGGGTTAGTGTAAACCTCTAAATTTCAAGTTATACAGCAAATACGTATAATTTATTTAGTTTGTATCTTTCATACAGGATTTTGTGTCTTAAATATTTCAGTTAAAATACAGTATGGTCCTTATTGTTTTGTGAAAAAAACTTTTAATTCATCATATGCCTTTTGCCGCTAACGTACGTTTATTAATCCGGTACACCTTAACCTAAAATAATAATTAATGCTAACGGGAAATTCCTAGTTAAATTATTATTAAAACCAAAAGTAACTCAGGGTTTTTATAAGAAGTAAACACACACACACAAAACGACGAAATATGCATATATGTAACGACAAATTAACATATAATATGCAAAGTTAACGAGTAACGTTGTGGATAGATTAAACGGTTTTATTTATATATTTGTGAATTCAATAGCATTATTCTTAATGACTTTAATTATAACTAATTGATGAAATAAAATCTTTCTTTCCCTTTTATTCTCAGCATATTACGTGCAACTATTGAATTATTTAGACAAAATAAATTGTACAAGACTACCTTTCACTTTGACGATTTAGAAAAATAAGTACAATAGGATTGATAATTTTTTACTCAACAATTAATTATAAACAAATAATAAATAATTATTTGCTATTTATTTAATTCGATACCCACCATAAATTAAATTATTTATTCAAACATAGTAATAGGTTTAATGTCTTATGAATACAGGTAAGGCAATATTTCAAGTTGATGGCAAATCTTTTATATTAAGGTCATAAAAATAAGGATGTTCCATGGCATCTTTCGCAGAAATTCTTTTGTTTGGATCGAAACAAAGCATTTTAGACAGTAAATCGATTCCTGACTGGCAAAATTCAGGAAAAATAGAGTCCCACGATTTTCTTTCATAAATTTGAAATGTTCTTTGCTTCCACAAAGGCAATTCTTGTAATTGAGGCCATTCTTTTGGATTTGGGGTGCCTAATATTGAAAATATTTTTAGTAATTGATCGTCATCAGATGTACCCGGAAATAATGGTTTACCTGTAATCATTTCGGCAAATATACACCCTATACTCCAAATGTCAACTGAAGTTGAGTATCTCTTACTACCCATTAGTACATCAGGTGCTCTATACCACAATGTAACTACTTCATGAGTATAACTTCTAACGGGTATACCAAATGCCCTTGCTAAACCAAAATCTGCTAATTTTAAAGCTCCGTTGCTATTTATAAGTAAATTTTGTGGTTTTAAATCACGGTGAAGAATTCTGTGTTGGTGGCAGTGGGCTACTCCTCTCAATAGTTGATAGAAATACATTTTAATTGTTTTATCATCCAAGCCACTTTTATGCGCATCCAACACCATTTTTAAATCCTTTTCCATAAATTCGAATACCAAAGTTAAACGCTTTTCTGAATGAATTACGTCAAATAAACTAACTATATTTGGATGATGAAGTTCCTTCAACAATGATATCTCTCTTATCGCTGTTGATGGTATTCCTTCATCCTCTGCCTCTAAACGAATTCTTTTCAATGCCACAACCCTTCCCTGGTTGTCTTGAGCCTTGTATACAACTCCGTACGTTCCTTCTCCAACCTTTTCTAATTTTTGGTATTTCTCCATTATTATTGTCTGTTCCCAACGTACTTTTTTCAACAGATATCTTTTTGTTCCCGTATAAAATAAATAGATACTCAATAAGTTGCGGCTCAGTTTTAGTAATATGGTATATATTCATATACTTTGAATCTCTAACTTATATTACACCTTTAGCACTTTACAGTTGATTAACAAAATTCCAGCCTTAATTTGATCGCGTTTTGTTTTCACACAACATGAAAACAAATGAAGGCCATATATTCAAACCAACTCCACTTTATTTAGTGAAATTCAAACCAAAGATGAAAAAGGAGAGAATAGAAACAGAAATCATTAGAAATAAAATTCGCCTTTCCTTTTCATTATTAATCCCCCACAATATGCAAATTGCTATTTTATTCAGTATGTTGGCGCCTAAATTGACTTAATGACAGATTTCATAAATAATTGTTGGACAACTATTTTTAGTTTAATGGAAATATAATGGTTATTCAGATATAATAACATTTCTTTCACTTATATTCATAAGAATAGGTCATGACAGATATTAAAGGCACACCAATATGTTCCTTTAGGGATGATATTTGGCTCGTGAGATATACACTGACCCCAGAAACTGCACTTGAGTATTTTTATTTGTCGCCTTTTTGCGATCATAACAGTTTGAATATAAAGAGAAAATATGGAAAACCTATAGAGTAAGTTATATTTCTAAGTAATTTCATAGTATTTGTTAATAATGTGCAATTATACTCTATTTTTAAGCTCAAGTGAAGGCATGGAGTATAGAATTATATATATTAACGAAGAAGGACTTGGTAACGTTTCTCAACCTCCTGGTTCTAGCTGGAACATTCCGAACCAGTTTGGAATATTTGTAATTCAGAAATTCTTAGTTGAATTCCAGAGAGAAATACCACTAAACGTGTATTACATACTATCCGGTACTATCTATGAGGCACCTTCGCTTAGTAATGTATTTTTACATCGAACGGCAGAGGCCTTTTTAAATATGGAGAAGGTCTTTGATTCAATTAAAAAAATGTCAAGATTCAGTCTTTATCAGGGATACAAATGGGATAATCTTAAGCTAAATAATGAAGAGGTTTTAAACGACGGTAGCGACAATTGTAGTATTAGTGATGACGATTGCGCAGGTATGTTTTTCTATTTTTCATCGTTTTGTTTTAATTTCAATTAAAGTAACACACTACACTGTTTCCTCTTATTCAGTTAAAATAATATATACTCCAAACAAATACTCTAAAATAGACAACATTTTAACCTCTGTGAAGAAGGAAATATCAGACCAAATTAATGAATTAGAAAAAGGATAGATGGTCACGCAGAATACTTTCTTAAACGAAAAAGCTCTGCATTGTTTTTATTACTCCATTTCCTTTTTTTCAACAGCCTCAAAATTATATCATTATTTTAGCATTTTAGCTCACTTAAACTTTGTTTTAGCTGTGTTTACATTTCGTAAAGGCATTATAAATGTATTTTCATGTGATGCCTACATTGTGAATATCATTATCTTATTTTTTTAGGAAAGCATTATTTTATCTATTGCACTTATCAGAGCTTGTGTTGGCGCACATTTGTGAGGTATGGATCATCTTTTTGTGATTTTGTCAACATGAAATAAAGAACAGTTATCGAATAGAGTTGTATAGTATATGTATTTACATTATTTTGATAAAAGTGGGATAAATATTAGAGTTTTCTTTTTTAATATATTATAAAAGAAACTAAACATTGACTTTTATATCTGCAGCAGTGTTAACCTACATCATTATTTAGTGTTGATAAAATATATAACTATTATTTAGGATAAAATATTATTTTAATATAGCAAATCAAGGATGTGGATCAAATTCTCAGCGATTTCTTTAGCATTTGCTGCATCATTATTTGCAGTTCAAGCAATAATAATGTATTTGTGGATGTACCAACACAGCGCACTGTTCTTAATATTTCTTGTAGGTGATATTCCACTGATGATAAACTTTTTACTTAGAAGGCATGAAACCAACAGTGCAATATCAGGTGGTCTTCAATGGTTTTGGTACAGTTTAATATTAACATTAAAAATGGTTTTTTTAGTTTGGCACAAAACATTTGAAGCATCTTCAAATAACACTATACTGGATAAACTTCCATATACGGTATTCCCATCTTCAATTATTCCAATAGTATTGTTTATTACACCCGCAATTTATATATTGTTATCATTTAGAGCAGCTCCACAACTTTATGGCTCTCCCATTTATGTATTATCTACAGAAAGTTTACTTCATTCAGATTTAGTTACTCATGTATTACTTGATTTAACGGACATTCTTGTACAGATGCAACATGAACAGTACCCAGCCAGTTTGTTACTGCATTCAAATTGGGTATATATGTATGCAGGCATAGTGTTAACCTTAGTGTTGTTTTTTCATGGCCTATCTTTTCCAACAAGTGGTGGCGAACCAACAAATTTGCAAAGACAAGGGGGTGACGTATATATAGTTAGAAAACATGCTGCTTTAGTTGGTATATTCTTGGTTGATATTCCATTGTTGATATTAAGAGTTTATATTTGGCTGCATTTTCCGGTATTTCCTGGATTTAACCCATGGATAATGAAGAATATGTTGTTTATACCATTACAAATTGTCAGACTAAATCAGTGTAGACTTGCTGAAAAAGAAAGATCACAAAAATCTCAAAGGGAAAGCTTTTTTTCAAGTGTGATTGTTAGAGATGACACAAAGGGAGGCAGATCTCTAATTAAAAAAGACGGTAATTCCAGTATAAAAGGCAAAAGCTCACAACTTGCACATAATGGTCATGATAGTAATAATAAGACAGGTACTATTGAACTTTCCACATTAAATACAAACAGAGATGATGAAAATGATATTTTGAACGTTAATTCCAGTAACAATGCCGACGGTGTTATAAATACTAAAGATAATGGTTTTAACAGAAGCGACTTAACTAGTAACAGCAATTTAAATGTTAATAATAACCGTAATTTAAGTAATGATATGCCTATTAATGGTATGAATGGCAATATTAATTCCAAAAACGACATAACTATACAAGACCTAAGTATGACAAGTAGCAACATTCAAAAAGCACTAAATATGAATGCTATGCAAGGACTCTCAAATGACGAATTTCTTCAACAAGAGCAAATTCATGAAGATTTACAACAATTTAGTTCAATACATAATTTAACAAATAAGAATGAGCAACCCGATAAAGAACTCGATACTAATGTTAAAAAGAACTTTGATTATATTTTAAAAGACATTAATTCTATTAGAAATATTCCACCACAAAATTTCACTTTTTTTACGATAATAAAACAGCTAATATATATGTTCCAAAAAAGTGGTCAATCATCTTATTTATCTTCAATATTAGATAACACATTAAATGTAACCCAATTTCAAAATATAAGACTTTCTCTAGCACTAATAATCCCTTTAATTTCACAAATAACAATAGCAATTATATGTAGGAGACCGGAAGAAGGTGGAAACTCACTTCAATGTAACGTAAATTGGTTCTTCCCTGCATTAAAAAATAGCGATAACATCTCGGGTGTAAAATGTAGTGCAACATTTTTATCCTCAGCAATATTCAATTTTGTTTCTTATTATTTAGTTTGGTTTGGAATGGCTAATTTTTTTGATATTATTTGCGGTTCTATATACCAAACGGTAATTATAGGCTCATTTTATTTTGTTGTACACGGAATTAGAAATGGACAATTTATAGACTCGTACTTCTTAAATGGAAGCATTGATGTCGTTGACATTTTGGTGCTACTTTGCGTATCTCCAGCAGTTTTGGCTTTATTATTTAACTATTTTCCCCTTTCAAGTGCATTTCTTGGAAGAAAGTATCTTAGATTTGCAACTCCACTTTCCCATAAACAATGGCTCATCAACCAAATATCTATTAATACTGATCAGAAAAACAGTGATGTTGATAACAGAACTCAACAAAACTCAGGCAGCACCGTAAGAGAAGATGAGGTTGGATATGTTAATATTGGATCATGTCTTCTTTTGTTAAATTGTAGATACGGAATTGCACCCGTTGGTTTAAATGGATTGCTTATTGGACCAGATACAATTAAAGGAATAAGAGCTATCGATCTTCTTCTCACCATTTTTTATAGAGATATTCTTTTTATTTTTATAACTAGAGGTATATTACTTACATTCTGTTTTACATGGGCCTCACTTGGAATTTTTTTAGCACACATAACGTTCATGATTATATATGGAATCATTTCTCATACAATTAGACTCCTTTCACTCAGAAGGTTTGAGCTTAAAATACTATTTCAAAAAATACTTCGAGATATCGTCAAAGATGATTCAAGCTCGCTCTTACCCTTTCAGCAAAACCCAAACGTACTTCGCAACCATGAAAAAATATATAGAAACGAAGATTGGAAAAACTCAAGTATACAACAAATCTTTTTAAAATCTAATCCCACTAGTTCCAAACATGCTGAATTAATGCAAATTATTGAACAGATATCTCTTCCATATTACTCTTTCAACAACATTATTAAAAAATACTCGACTTCCGGATTCTTCTCGTCTCCTGGAAACGTTTTCCTACCATACACCTTGGGGACAATTCCTTTATAAACAATGACACACATGCTCTAGTTATATCAACCTTTTCTGAGAACAAAATTCACTCTAATTGTAATTAACTTCTTTATTTTGTCAATAATAATCAACCATACCACCTATTGTCTTCTCTCCATTTTATAATATACATCAACTTATTAATTTATATATTGATTGTCTTACTAATATTGTCTGTTCTTTAATACGCTGCATGCAATACAAAATTTGCACCTTACTATAGCGCTTCTAATGACTAGTGGCGCCAAGCATAAACGTCATACAGAAGTATTTGAAGGTATTATTCAATTCAAAATCTGAAATGGTGTGAGACGGGTTCTCCTCGCGAGGACCCGATTCTAAAATTGGCTTTAAAAACAGAGAAGATTAGCAAACCCCTGCGTAAGGCTGGTTTCATTCGCCGATAGGTATAACCAATTTTTTTCGCAAACCGCAGAACTTACCAATTGCTCTTTACCTGTATTTCCGCTTCTTACATATATTAGTCATAAAGTGAACTTATTTTTTAGAGTTAAATTCATTGTTTTTTATCAATCTTTTTTCTTTCATTTATTTATCTTTTGCAGAATACAATAAAAAGTATTAGGCAGTGCAACTGCCCAGTATGTTTGCGATTTTTTATTATCAAAAGTTATAGAATATGTGTTTTAATCTAAAAAAACATAAATTATTGTAATTTGTGGCCTGTCTCAATAAGACATGACACAAATAGTACAACAAATTAACTATAAATGAAAAAAAGTTAATGTTGGACCAACTAACTGTGTTTTGATCTTTGAGATTTTTTGGAGGATAAAATGAAAAATAAAAATGAGGCGAAAATATATGATACAATAGAACCACTGTGTTCGATAAAGCCAATAAATGCCATTTTAAAAACTAGATTTGAAGGTCAAAACATGTTAATAATAGGCTATGGTAACGAAATAAGGATATATTCTGACGATTTAGATGTTTTATATTGTAAAGAACTATATCACGATTCTCACAATGTTTATGGTATATATGAGGGAAAAGAGGATAATATTATTTCTGTTGTTGGTTTGTCAACCATAAGTTGGTATAAAGTATCATCTAAAAATAAAAGCGATACTATCGGAAATGAAATTGATAATGAGATTAGAAATTGCATTACAATGATTAAAGTAAACGAATCAAGAAAAAATGATCTTTTTTTAGCATCTATTGATATTGGGTTTGGAAAATGGATATCAGGAACTTCAAGAGGAGTAATTAGTTTATTTAAATTAGAAAGGGAAATTAATGAACCTATTGACTGTATGGTAGACTACAAAATAGAGAGCTGCCCTACAGTTTACTGCATGAAAATAAGTAATTATGATGATAAAAATAATAATAAAATTATGATAATCGCTGGTTCCGCTTTTTCTACCGTTAATATATGGAATATGGAAATAGATACTGGCAAAATAACAGAGAAGCAGGTATTAAAGGGTCATAATGGAGTGGTATATGATATTCTACTCTCACCATGCAAGAAGACGATAATTTCTTGTTCAGATGATAGAAAAATACTAGTTTGGAAATCAAAGTCATGTAAAAGTGATCAGAATTCATTTAAATTAGTATATTATTTAATAGGCCATAAGGCAATAATTTGGTCAATTGATTGTTATTGGGATGAACAAATAATCGCTTCCCTTTCTGAAGATGGTTGTTTAAATGTTTGGAATTTAAACGATGAAGAAAAGTCTGACGGGGGTATTTTATTTCCAAAAGAAAAAGTTAGTAATGCTCATCAAGGGAGAGGCGGAAGAATTGTAAAATTTATTGGTAATTACAACTCTGAATTCATTTTTGCATCTGGAGGTGAAGGTGGTGATTTAAAGATTTGGAGATATTCAACTTTAAATGGTAATATGAACGATAATAACAGTTTCACTGAAAAAAAGAGTTTTCACTCAAGTACCGAATACAATTTACAGATAGAAGAGTCGAATTTAACTCCAATGAATTTGCAAGATACAAATAACTGTAATTGCATACATAATATTGATGGCAATAACAATTGGTTTCAAGGTGCATATTTAATTAATATAAACGAATTGCTTTGTGTAACAAGGGGAGGGTTGTTGCAATATGCCATCAAATTAGGAATAGAAAAAGACG
Organism: Cryptosporidium bovis; assembly: GCF_009768925.1. Classification (NCBI taxonomy): domain Eukaryota; phylum Apicomplexa; class Conoidasida; order Eucoccidiorida; family Cryptosporidiidae; genus Cryptosporidium; species Cryptosporidium bovis. The sequence goes on from NW_027125041.1 coordinate 88,268, forward strand.
GTGAAAAAATTAATAGTTGGAAGAAGAATACAGTACACTATTTTGAAGATTTGATTTATTCCATGTCAGTAAATGACATTCTAATTTTCTCTCTAGGGTCTTCCAAGGGTAAACTTATTCATGGACAATTTGACTTAACAAATAAAGGATTATTGTGGAAAAACGAAACTGTTTACCAAAATTGGGACGAGAACGTCACATTTGTGAAAATATGTGAAATAATTAAAGAAGAATTATACTTGACATTATCCTCTTGTTCAAAAGGAATTGTTGGTGCGTCTATTTCAAAGCCAACATATACGGTTGATGATAATATTATATGGATATCAGAAGTGGTACCTATAATAGGAACACCAAAATATGGTGAAATAAAATGTTTAGATATAGTTAGTCATACTAATTCAAATCAGTCTGGAAATACTGGCAATGGTAAAATAGTATGTGGTACCGTAACAGGTAATATATTCGTACTTGAATATTCAGTTAACATCTCAAAAGGTAATCAAACAAAAAATGAATTTACATTAAAGCTCTTGAGCTCATTAAACACATCACATAAAGGTAATGTTTCAAGTTTAATGTGGATATCAGATATTGTTGGTAATTTTGGGTTTATTTCAACAGGTCAAGATGCAAAAATAAATAGCTATAATTTAAGTGATAAAATTGAACTTAAGTGGGTACACAAATGGAAATCAAAATGTGATTATGTTGTTAAATGCATTAAAATAGGAAAAACAAATAATTGGTTGTTAATAGGAGCTATTAAGCACAATTTGTGTTTCTTTCACACAAGAGAAAGTTTAACATCAACTCCAATGTTAGTATTTCAGCATAAGTTTGGTGGTATTAAACGTTCATTTCAAATCAACAGTAGGAACATTAGTGGAAATGATATTATTGAAATAATTTGGTGTGATAAACCATCAATAAAAATTATTCAAATAAATACAAATTACTTACTGAGTAACATAGATCGCACCTTTATACCGATAACAACTTTACGTAGTTTATATTCGAGTCCACCTTCTAGATTAATATATTCATTGTCCTGGATAGACAACTCGAAGTTTTTGGTTGGTGGTGAAGATCATATATTGAGAATATTTGATGTTTCAAATTGTAATGTAATGAATCTTATTTATTCAGTTAGACTTCTAGATCCAATCAGAAAGATTAAAGTATTAAAAGTAACCGGTACCTTTAGCATTGTACTGATATGTGGTGGAAGAAGAATGCTACATATTTTCGAACTTTCAACTAGCTCAAATAACAAACTAGAAATGAGGCTCGTATTTTCAAACAATGTAAACAAGTTTGAATTAAATTCTCGATTTATTTCTTTGGATGCAGTATTAATTTCCTCTAAAAAAGAATTAAATGAATACAATAGCTCAAAATCAATAGAAAACAGTGAAAAGATGTACAAAGATGATCTCGTTGTATTTGTTGGTTCGAGCAAAGGTGAATTAATTGCCTTTAATTTTGAGTTAATTATTGAAAACAAATCAAAATTAAATTTAAAACTGAAAAAGAAACTGATTGAAACACTTCAATTTGTGCCTCTTTCATTAGGATTAGATAAATCGATAAAAGACAAAACTCTATTTATTGGGTTATCCAATGGATGCATTCGTGCATATGAATACAACTTGAGCAGTTTAGAATCAGTTGAAAACTTTATGTTTGAAGTTAAATTTAAGTATGAGATTAAGGTTCACACTTCTGGTGTTAATTCAATACTTATTATTAATTTAGATTTATTCAATAAAGGGAATATCATTGTTACTTCCGGACATGACCAAAAAATATCAGTTTTATCTGCGAATTGCGGGAATTTATTATCCTCTATTTCAAACGCTCATTTCTCATCTATTAGAGATTTGTGCTTTGACTGCAGAAAGAATTTGATATTTTCTATTTCTTGGGATCAGAAACTTGGAATTTACCACGTTTCAGAGACGAGTGAAACAGTCAGTGTTCAAAAAGTGAACAGCATTTCAATTCCAATTTGGGACTCAAGTAAGTTTATCATTGTTAATTTGGGGTTAATATATCGTCACGTTTGACTTTAATACAAAATTATTCAAATTTGATGTAAATTCTTAATTTGCAGGTTGTATCTCAATTTCCAGAGATGTAAATTCACACTTCGTTATTGCTGGTGGGTCTGGGTCTGCACAACTATTTAGGATTTTAAATGACCCAAATATATGAATAACCTCAAAATAATGCAACGCTTTTAAGCAAAATTAGTACAATCATAGGCATTATAAATATATAAGTTTTAATTTTCGCATTATTTCCCTATGAAACACTTTTTTTGAAACTATACACAAAAAATAGCTCGTTTTAGCTTAAGTATGATGGAAACAGGAAAACATATTATCACACTTTATTATTAACTATGTAGTTGTATAAAGGACTATTTACATTCAAACTCAAGTCAAACACCAAATATCTAGTGCAGCCCTTGCTAATTAAAAAAGGAGAGTAAAATCATGTAAAATAACTTAAAATGAAATCATTGCATTTCATCAAAAAAACAGTACTGCTTTTCACTTGTTTTCATGATTTCCACACTTAATTGATTATTTGTAATGTTAATGAATAATAATTCAACTTTATATATTTTGACCCTCAGCAGGGGGTTATACATGCATAAAAATCAAAAAGCCGCCAAAAGCCATACCCGCCAAGATTGCCCACAATGTCTATGTCGAGAGGTTCAATTAAACAATACAAGTAGAGTTTATATGAGAAAAAAAAATTATTTTTAGTGAAGGAATAAAATAGACTTTTTAATTACTAGTAATTTCGGTAAGTTTTTTTTGTTTTAATGGGAATCATTGCTTTGGTGGTTAAGTATGGAGTTGAGATTATATATCTCTTCCAATACTTTATTATGAAGTCAATGTGGAAGTATGCATAATGTATCAAGTAATTGGTCCGGATTTCGAACTCGAAAGTGTTATTTTAGGTAGTGTAATGTTCAATGCAATATTAAAACCGGGAATTGGTATGATTTTTTCTTTTGTCTTGGTGTATATTCGTGCAAATATCAATTTTGATTGTATTTATTGGAGTTGGCCGAACTAGTTGGGCCTCACTTCAGGTGGGGTGAGGTGGGGTTCATGGTGTACTTGATTGTTAAATAAATCTGACGTGAAGATGTGTTTTTCTTTATTACATTGAGCAATATTTATTTGTTTTTCAGTCGTATAATGGTTATGTTCGTTATTTTAAATTGAATGATTTTTGTAGATTGAAACTTGTTTGAACTTGTTATATATTTGGAAGTTTATACAATGGGAGAATATTCTGGGCAAATTGAACCGACGAGTTGATATATACAACATAAGGAGTGTATTTATTTTGTGGAAATAAGGTGTTGGTAAATGATTGGATACTAATGAGTTGTGTACACGTGTATGCATTGCTTCCGACTTCAAAGCATGATCCCATTACTAAAATTAAAATTTCTGTTTCAACAACTAACTTTTGTTTTTAGGTTTCTTTCTGACTATCAAAAATGCAAATTTTTGTTAAAACTCTTACAGGGAAGACAATTACCTTAGAGGTAGAGCCATCAGATACAATTGAAAATGTTAAGGCGAAGATTCAAGATAAGGAGGGAATTCCACCTGATCAACAACGTCTAATTTTTGCTGGTAAGCAATTAGAAGACGGCAGAACTCTATCTGATTACAATATTCAAAAGGAATCTACACTACACTTAGTTTTGCGTCTTAGGGGTGGCATGCAAATTTTTGTTAAGACCCTTACAGGAAAGACAATTACATTAGAGGTCGAACCATCAGATACAATTGAAAATGTTAAGGCAAAGATTCAAGATAAAGAGGGAATTCCACCTGATCAACAGCGTCTTATCTTTGCTGGTAAGCAGCTAGAAGACGGCAGAACACTTTCTGACTACAATATTCAGAAGGAGTCTACATTGCATTTGGTTTTGAGACTCAGAGGTGGAATGTAGACTGATAGTTGTTTAGGACAATAGTTACAATCTCATAGTAATAGTGTTATGTTGTTGATAATTAGGTCATACAACTAATCGACTAGCAATTAGTCCTTTAATAACTATTTAAGGAATTTTAAAGTGACGTTTACAAATGTTTATTTCTTCTGAGGTTGATTAGATATCTGACTTTGTTCTATCTAGTCCAATGTTAATTTGGTATTTTTTGTCTTGGTTACCTGAATTGATCCTAATTATTCAGCTTCATTCGGACTTATTCGTTTTGCAGTTACTATTTTTAAATTTCTTTTCTGAATTAATGTTTATTGCTCATAAGAAACCTAAAACCAACATAACAATCCAAATGAACGGCAAAACATTGTCCTGACTTGATTATATCTTGAAAATACAGATTAAATTGTAAGATTGTAAATATAATATTCAGTTTTAACTTCTAATAAGCAAGAGTGTAACATTAAATTTGTTTGCGAATACTTTGTAGTGCAAATGTATTTTAATGATGGTAATGTTGGCGCCAAACACTATTAATGAGAGTAAAAATAAATAACCAAGAAACAGAATATAAGAAATTTACAAGGTTTAAGTTGATCAAAACCATTATTTCATTGCTAGAGATATTATAAATGACTTTAGGGAGAATCAAAAAACTTTCAGACGATGTAATTTCACGAATAGCTGCTGGAGAGGTGGTTGTAAGTCCATCACATGCACTAAAGGAGTTGGTCGAAAACAGCTTAGATGCGGGCTCTAGGTTGATTAATATTCAACTTAAAAAAGGTGGGATTCAGAGCTTACAAATATCAGACGATGGGTTCGGAATAGACAAACGTGACTTTCCACTGCTATGTGAGCGTTTTACAACAAGTAAACTATGCACAATGAAAGATATAGAAAATCTGGAAACATTTGGATTTAGAGGTGAGGCCCTATCAAGTATAAGTTATGTTTCAAAGCTAACTGTAACTTCAATGATAGAAGGTTCAAAGTGTGGGTACAAGGCAGACTTTGCCGACGGAAAAATTATTTCAGAAATAGAAGATATAGCATCATCTAAAAGAGGCACTGTAATTCAATTTACAGATTTGTTTTACAATATGCCAACTAGAAAAAGATCACTTGGTTCTGCTGCAGAAGAGTACTCCAAATGCTTAGAACTAATTCAAAAATATTGTATAGAGTTTCCATCTGTATCTTTTTCTGTAAGAAAACACGGCAATAATGCAACTGATTTGAGAACAAATGGGGGTGACAAGACAACTAAAAAAAATGCAATAGGTATAATATATGGTTCACAATTAGTTAAAGAATTAATTAACGTTAAGATCTCAAATAATACATTAAAAGAAGATAATAATAATATTGAAAGTAGTTTATTTACTAAAATACCTGATTATGACGTGGAGTTATTCTTTTCTGGGCTTAACTATGACCCCAAGCAAAGCAATCTAATTATATTTGTAAATGGTCGTCTGGTTAAAAACGATTCTATAAAGCAAGCAATAGACGTTGCTTATCAGTATACAAGAACTAAATATTGGGCTTATATTTCAATTAAAGTTCCATCAGATACTTTAGACCCAAACGTCCACCCAACTAAAAATTTAGTATACATTAAACATGAAATGATCATATCTGACTCTATACAGAAAAAGGTAGTATCACTACTTAAAAGTTTGAATTATTCTAGGAATATGGTTTTAGAAAAGAAACCAAGATTTGAAGTTAAGGATTTCTCAAAAAAACCTGATTTGGATTCGAACTCTTACACTAAAATTATTACTAGAGTCAGAACTGATTGCAATCAGCTTTCTTTACAGGAATACACAAAAAATAGCTGTTCAATAAACTCCAACATTCTTTCGCTAAATAAATCTTCGGAAGTGATTGATTCAACAAAAAGTATTTCCTCATCAAATAATGAGGATAACAGTTCAATATATAACACAAGTCAAAATTTGAGTATTAAATCAACTACTGCTGATGATAATACGGTGGAATTTATGTCAAAAGAATGCTCTTTAGAAAATATTAATTATAGCCACAAAAAAGCTGAATATAAAGTAAAAGAATACTCCTTTGAATGCAAGAATACAGAAAACAAATACATAAATTCGGAACACAAAGTAGAGAAATTGTCGGTAGAAGACACAGATATGGGTTGTATCTCAAAAGATAACAAAAATTCAGACAAAAATTTGATAAATAATAATATTTATGCTTTAAAAGAAAGCAATAAGTCAAAGCTCTGTCGAGAAAATGATATTGAAAACAACACAATCAATGACAACGATAAACCTGAAGATATCAATTGCATGAGCGGTGACGTCAATACAAAAAACAGCCAGGTTTTTAGATTATTGGACGTTTCGAAATATGTTTTAACATCTCATGTATTAAGTTGGACACTGAATTCCAACTCGGTAAAAATGGACAATGAAATGTCAGAAAATCTAGTTAAAATTAAAAAAAAGTTCATAACTGAGTTGGAAAATGGAGCCTGTATTTCAATTATAAATAATGTGGATATATTAAATACTATAACTAAAAGTATTATTAATGGGATATATATTGGTGATGTTAGTCTAAATTGGTCGATAATTCAAGCAAACAACAAGATAATTATGATTCAAATTAATAAGTTGGCTAGGATATCCATAAAGCAGTCAATATTTTATAGATTAGGATTCATACCTTTAATTAGGTTTAACCCACCAATTGAATTCGAAAAACTATTTATAATATCAAAATACATGTCTGACAATGTAACGAGGGAAATATTTAAAAACAAGACAGAAAAAGACGAATTTATTGATTTTTACGAATGTTTTATGAATAACTACTACACTTACTTAAAATATATTGGAATAGATGTCAATCTAAATAATAAAACTATATTAACTTTTCCACTTTGCCTTGGAAATTTAGTCCCAAATTTTGATTATTTACCGGAATTTATGGATAATGTCATCTTTGAATTTTGGAATTACCACAAATTGTCCAATAAGGACAAAATCATTCTCTCTTCTAGAACGGGTTGTGACCTAAACTTTTATAATCTATTTGATTCCATAGTTGACTTATTGGTTGACTATTATGTATCTCAAGTTAAAGATAACATAACTCTATTTCAATCCATAAGAGGAAATTCAAATCTAATACTACAGGAAGACGATTTGAGAAACAATACAATTGAATTATCAAGCTTAGAAAAACTATATAAAGTTTTTGAACGATGTTAAAACCCCATTGTCTTTTGTTTCATTTTTTTTATATGGTAAAAATAGTCACATTTATTGTTTAACACAATATTAACATCTAACAAAAGAGCATGAATTATATATATTGTTGTTTAGGAGTATTAAAAGTATTGCTCCCGAAATATTGAAAGGAGGATGGATCTATAAACATATAATTTCCGAAATTACTTAAGAGAGATGCTGTATTAGATGGTGCTGCTGCTATATATGGATTATTCATCTGATGATTAAATAATAAAGGGAAGCCATAAACTGAATCATTTATTACATTTCCATATTGTGAGTGATTTAAAGGATTTTCCTTTTTAGTCTCTGGAAATACTATTTGTGGTTGTTTAGGTATTTCAATAGAGTTGTCGAATCCAATATTTGGAATATTTTTTTTAATTAAATTATCCTCTTTTTCTATCATTTCTGCAGCTGCTAAAGCAAGTATATATAAACTTGATGGAGTTGCGTGAATCCTACTTTTTTTGTTATTATTACCTCCACTATCCATGTTTCCATGCTGTTTTTTTCTGCCTAATTTATTCTCATATTTATATACATACTCTGGAGAATGAACTCTAGATATTGGAGATTGTGACGAGTCATGCTCGAATTGATCATCTATTGTTACTGAAGGTGGCGATAGGCCAAGCTTGTTGTTATTATCATCATCTCCAATTTGTTGATTGTTGCTGTTGTTACTACCATTTCCCGTTGGTCTTATGTTAATCACACTTTTGCCTCCTAGAATTGTGTTGTGACTCTTTTTACCCCTTTTATTTATGAGTTTCATTTTCCATGGATCACTAAAGTCAAACGGAAGTTTGTTGTTTGTATTTATATATTTGAAGGCGTCTCTTGCCATATTCCATGCATTTTCCTCACCATATTTGTTGAATGAATATGACTTTTGGTGCCTCCCATTTTCACCGGAAACCAGTGAATTTTTTATTCTATATACCAGTCTGACCTCATTTTTGTTTACAGGTTTATATATTTGTATTGCTCGAGCTTCCATATAACCACTCCATAACAATACCAACCAGTCTATTGAATTGTGATAATTCTATATATGTATTTATATATATATATATATATATATATATATCTTGTTCCCACTTTTAGCTTTTCACCTTTGCGTTTTCAGTGACTGTAATATCTTTTTGTCAATTTAGATCTTTTAGGCCTCTTACTTTAAACCAAATTTTTGAGATAAACAAGTATTTTTACTTATAATTCTCTTTAACTTATGTTATTGTTAAGTCTCTATTAATAACTTATTTTAAAACCTAAACTTATTCCATATACTTAACCCTTGAATTATTTCACTAAAATAAGGTGAAACGAAGATAATAACATATTCCTGTGTTAAATTTATATTTTCAATTATGTGAAAACTGTCTAAGTCTTTAACTTAAAGTGGTAAGGGTGTTAATTTATTTATACCAATCAGTTCATTGTTTTTATTTCTCCCCTGTGTGTGTGTGTGAATTTTAGTATAACTATGTATTTCCTTTCCCATGTGTTATTTTTAATTATGAATTTTTTAAATTGAAAAAAAAAGTTTTAATTATTTAAATTACAAGTTACCTTTTTTTACTATTTTCATAATGATATAATTACTGTTATAAATTGATTTTTGTCATTTTTCTTTATTTTTACTCAAGAGGTGACAAATGCAAAAAATGTTGTGTGTAAAGTGCCAGGCTGGTTAATTTGCACATTTTTTCTCATTTAAATGTAAATACTTTATTTTGCTAATGTATTTATATCTTTATCTACTTAATTTTGTTAATATACGTATTAACCTTAAATGAAATGTAAAACGTAGAAACAATTATTATAAACAATAAGATCATTGAAAAGTTTTTAAATAATACACTTGATATAATATTGGTGTTATCTGTATTTCCATTATTCTGACATTTATTTAAAGTCAATATTCTATTTATTTCACATATTTTGTGACTTATCTCCAATTCGTAAATTCTTGAATCTTTTTTTTCTAAATCAAAACAATTTTTTATTAACTTTTTGCAATTATCTATAATACTATTATCACCATTTATTAGTGAATTGCATGCATCTGATTTCGTATTCACCTCACAAACTCCAAAATACATGCAAAATTTCTCCGAACATATAAACTCTGTCTCATTATTGTTATCCATATGTATTTCATCCATATGCGTATCGTAGTGAGTGTTGTTGTTAAGTAATTCATTACATATTCCACATTTAACTTCACCTGTTGGGAATACTATTTTATTTGTTTCCTGACTATTGTATATGTGATACTCTACATTTAGTGGGCACTCTTGTTTCATGTACTTTTTAAATACAGTTTCCTCCCTGATTAATTGATTTATACTGTAATTCACCTTTCTAGATACTGATCTTGAGCATTTGATTTGAAGCCTCCCTTGGTCTCCACGAGAACTCTCAATAGTAAATAATAATATTGTCACCATTAAGAACAACTTAAATGTTGTCACCATAGCTATAAGTTACACCTCTGTATCTATTTTGCACACTTACACCAGTTATATTCAGTGTGTCCCCAGTATAACAACCAAGTCTAGCATTAATTTATATTGAATATCAGTGATAGCAGTACTAACACTTGAAAAATAAAGCTTATTAAGCAAAAAATCAACCAAATACCGCGTCGATTCTGATTCGCCTTCTTTTTATTCTATTCTTTCCACCAACTGTACCGTTTTTTACTTAATCGCTCTGCCAAACCTTTATTTGTTAATAACTTTAAATTAAATAGGAAATGCATGCTGATTTTAGAGGCAACAGTGGCGCCAACAACGCCTGATAATTTTTAGGTATTCAAATTTTTTCTTGTGAAACAATAGGGACAAAATAATAAAGGAAAGGATTAAATAATATTTGGTGGTTAAATATTAAATTGACTCCAGATTAGTTTCTTAGTGACTGTTTTTGCTCTAGTTTTTATTTTTTGGATTTAGGATTTAGAGTTTTGGTTTGAAGTTGGTGCAATTCACAAGAGTAAACGTTTTAAATAAATATATGCAACAATTACTTAGTTCGCTGCAATTAAGTGAACTAAAGCCGGAGAATTAAGTTTAATATTTTGCTGGAAGGTTTGAATTAAAATTATGAAATAGTCAACTGTATCCTTTTTTCATTTGAGGACTTACTGTTGAAAACTAAGTGGTAAGAGAATAAGGCAAATAGATGAAATATTGATATACATGAATCTATTAAGTGCGATTTTTTTTTGATTTTTTGTGTAACTCAAGTAATTGACTGTATTTGGTATTGATATGATTGATGTCGATATAAAGAACACTATATTATAATTAGAAGTATAATATTGAACTTTATTCAAATTTATTTGGTTTACACCTCACTATATTATAATGATCAAAATTTAATGTAAAATGTTATCAGTTTTATTAATATGCATCATTATATCTATTATTTTAATTATATTCATATGGTTGTTTTATAAAGTGATAACAACATCCATGTACAATAAGTGTTTAAATGACGAAGTTAGGGTTTTTTTTTCAAGTAGTAATGGAGATATTTCATGGAGTGACGTTAAATTCAATATTCAAAAGAATGGTAGTATTTACCTATCAGTCGTAATCCCAGCCTTTAATGAAGAAGAAAGGATATTAGACACTTTGGACTCAATAATAGATTACATGGAAATCAGAAGTGAACAAGACACTAATTTTAAATACGAGATTATTGTAGTTGATGATGGAAGTAAAGACAACACATTATTAGTTTGCAAGGAGTTTTGGTTGAATAAATGCAATACTCTGAATAATGATATTAATGGAAGGTTATTATTATTATCTTGTTCGTATAATCATGGAAAAGGTAATGCTGTTAAATTAGGAGTGTTATCATCTTCAGGTAATTTAATATTGATGGCAGATGCTGATGGAGCTACAAAAATAGATTGTTTTTCGAAATTAGAAAGTGCATATTTAAATAACAAAGAAAAATGCATTGTATTTGGGTCTAGAAGTTGTGATTCTATGAGTGAAAATGTTAAGATAGATAGAAAATGGTATAGAACAATATTAAATAGAGTGTTCCACTTAATCATATTGTCAATAGTAAGCTCTGATATAAAAGATACACAATGTGGGTTTAAATTATTTCCCAGAAAATATGCTAAATGTATATTTCCTTCTCTTCACATTAAAGGATGGGCGTTTGATATAGAGATCGTAATTATCTCGAAAATACTCAATATCAACGTTAAATCAATATCCGTTGATTGGAGTGAAATGAAGGGCTCGAAACTTTCAATATTAAAAGATTCAATAATTATGCTCTCTGACATCCTAACTTTGAGGTTTCTTTACCTTCTCAAAATTTGGAGCATTGAACAAAATCACTGCGAATTGTCTTCTGGATAAAATATAACTTAATTAAATCAAATAAAACTAAATCGGTGAGTTTGAAAAGATACAAATCGAACATTTCTTTTTCAACGTCAACAAAATGACCGTAATCCAACTTACGTCCGAGATAAGGAATCACTATACTCGACAATTTACAAATAATAGTCAAAACATTGGTTGATTAAGACTGAACATATATAACTGGCAAAGACATATAATTCAAGTTGATGTGAAAAAGACAAAGAAGAACTGAAATCGGAATTTAGAGATAAGTATGATAAATTCGTCTCGATTAGAGAATAAATGCAAATAAAAAGCTAAACAAGAGAAAATTATACGATCCCCCTCACATTTAAAAGTTCTACTTTCACTCCTCAGACCGTTGGTGTAACAAGGTATAATGATTAACGGTATTGCCAAGATATCTTCAATAATAACAATAAAAATTGTCGTTACGGCAATGGCATTCCTCATCGAAGATTTAGAACCGGGAGGATCAATCCAAGTGACTGTTGTCTCTATTTTTTTGTATCAAAAAAAAATTTTATTTAATTTGTTATTATACATATACTTTTTGTCTCCCTAAAATGTTTACTTTTATATTTATTCTTGTTGATAATTTACCAAATGGTACTCTAACTCCATATACATTGTAAACAGATTATTTAGGCGGGTGATCAGTTTACCTCTTCCAACAATTATACAGGAGTACAGCGGCAAGGATCTGGCATGCAGAAGTGCAACACGTGATCGATGATTATAACATCTGGAGACAATAACGCAAGCATAATGAAATAAGGTTAATCATACAAAACATTAGAATTTACAAAAAAAAGGTAACTCAGGAAGCAAAGTTAGAGTTGTTGCATCCTATTTTGTTTATGAGGAAAAACGAATAAACTATTTGGTTATTAAAAATCACTTTGAGAATTCCACTATTAAAGAAACAATAGTTTTAACACCAAATCCATTTCCAAAGGTGTCAGTTCCGGAGCAACCAGCAATATCAATGTGAGCATAGTCGACGCCTTTACTAACAAACTCATAAAGAAACAAGGCAGATGTTGACACTGGAGCTTTTCCTTCAGAAGTATTATTTAAATCAGCGATTTTGGAAGTGATATATTCTTTATAATCCTGATCAAGCGGAAGTTGCCAAAATCTTTCACAAACAGCTTTACCACACTTTTGAATGGTATCAAACAAACTGTCGTTGTTTACGAGTACAGATGCATACAATCCCTCAAACAACTTAGAGTTGAATCCAGTCAACGTTGCAAGATCAACAACTGTATCAACATTGAGTTTACAAGCATATACAAGAGCATCTGCCAGCGTTAGTCTCCCCTCTGCATCAGTATTTCCAACTTCAATAGTTTTACCATTAGATGCCGTAACAATACAACCTGGGAGATATGCTTCTGCAGAAACAAGATTGTCACAAATTGCAGATATAAATTGAACTTCAACATTACTTGGTTTTAAAAGTCCAGTAGCATAAGCAGCACCAAATACAGCGGCTGCCCCTCCCATATCACCTTTCATGTAGTGTATCATACAGTGCTTAATGTTATAACCTCCAGTATCCATTGTTATTCCTTTTCCTACAAAGGCTATTCTTCTTTTAATCTCGCCATTCGGTTTATATGTCAAGTGAACAAATTGAGGGGGGGACTTGCTTCCCTGAGCAACTGCCAAATAGGCCCCCATTCCGAGTTTTTCGCATTCACTTTGCTGTAGAATCTTAGTCTCTAATCCGACACTTTTAGCCATTTTAACAACCTCAGCTGCCATATTTACCGGATTGCAGTAATTTGAAGGTGCAGAGGTTAAATCCCTTGCAAACAAAAGACCTTTCGAGGTTGAAATCGCATTGATAATGAGACTTTCACATTCAGTTTTGACGTTTTCGTGCTTAAGTACGATGCTAATTTTTTCAACTCGCTTATCAGCACTGTTATCACCTTCAGAACAAACTCCCTTAAATCTTGTTTCCTCCACTGTAACAAAAGGAAATTGTGTACAAAACAGCATAATATCAGAAGCGGATACTTCATCTAAGCAAACCAATATAGTGTAACTGCTTATTCTACCCTTATTTTGTTTGTTTATATTAGCCAAATGTGTACATATTTTATCTAAAAACACAGGCGTACTACTGTTCTTGTCCCCCGTTGAAAACAATGCGATTTTTCTTAAATGAGAATTTGCCACAACGGAGTTAGGTGGAATGTCAAAGGAAATGAAACTGTTCTCTTTTTTCAATGTTGAATTTTTTTTGGCATCATCCAATATGTTATATAATATTCCGTTTAGATTCTTGTTTAGAGAATCAAAGTAATTCTTTGGGTTTAGTATTGCATCAGATCCTTGGAGGCAAATCAATAGACAATCACTATTTGCAGATTCATCATAAGTTTCACCAAACGTCAAAAAATTTAACTTCAAATTTTCATTACAATTTGACATAGGGATGCGTTCCGGCCTTATTGGATTCACCATTTTTGACTTCAATGAATAAAGGTACAACAAATAAGCAAAGATCGTCTTTTTTAAATTACAAAAAAATGGGTTATTTAACGAATAAAAATGTCACTTTTATCAATAAAAAGTTTAATAATGTGAACTTTGAAAAGTCTCAAGCAGCTCCAGGTACAGTTGCTAGTCTTAAACTGAGTCTGAAAAATGTGGTGAGGGGGATGGAGGTAACTCGTTAAAATAATGCTGCATACCGGCTCATAATTTTTTGTGTAAAATTGTGCTAGTCTACTGGCGGACAATTATAATTTTTTTATATTTAAACAGGCGCGCTATTATAAATGTATATTGAAATAATTGCGTAAAAAATGACAAAATATATGAATATATAGATAAAAGTGGTTTTATTCAGATAATAAACGTGAACATACGAGGTAAATAAAAATAATTGGTTATGTATGCATGTGAAATCCTACTATATTATTAGATGAGTTATTTAGTAAAATATAAAATCATCACTCGATCAAATATATAACTATTGTTTGTTTTACTATTATTTCCATTTTAGAACTGTATAATCAGTGAACGCAAACAAAATGTACAAGAATATGCCGGTAGACCTTGTTTTGGTGCGTCATGGTCAGAGTGAGGGCAACTTAGCACAGAGATTAGCAAGACAAGGAGAGTTTCATCAGTGGACAGGCGAGTTTCGTCGCAGACATAACAGTCTTTACAGACTTACAGATAGAGGGAGAGCTCAAGCTAAAATCGCAGGAGAATATATAAAAAACAATATAGGATTCACGTTTGATAAGTGTTTCACATCGGAATATATAAGAGCAATGGAAACGGCGGCTATGCTTGGACTACCGAATGCTCTTTGGAATACAGATATATATTTAAGGGAAAGGGATAGAGGAGTTTTGGCAAATAAAACACATCAAGAGAGGGCGTTACTACATCCAGATGAAATGGCGAGAAAGCAAAGAAACGCCTTTTATTGGCAACCATCCGGAGGGGAATCCCTGGCAAATTTGTGTTTGAGAACAGAGAAGGTTTTAGACAATTTAAGTCAAAATTGTGGAGGATTACGAGTAATAATAGTTTGTCACGGAGGCGTAATAAAAAGTTTTCGTGCATTGTTAGAAAGAGATAGAGGTGACACGAATACAAAAATGAACAAAATAAATAATTGTCAGATAGTTTGGTATACTAGAAGAGATCCAGTCAGAGGATCTATTGCTAGCTCGTATAATTGGGTGAAATCTATTTGTCCATGGGATTTGTCCCTCTCATCAAACAATTGGAAAAATATTTACAGACCTTCATACACCAATGAGGATTTACTCCAAATTGTTTCTAAAGTTCCACAATTAGTCAATGCACCGGTTTTGGACGTATTGGAAGATTCTGATGCACAGAATAATGAGGATACTCTATCTCAAGACACAGAGGATAAAACAAATATCGACAATTTGATTTCAGACAACAACAATGCGTTAACATCTACTGAAATATCTATTAAAACTCCAGATACAAGTCAGGACAGCTCAAACATGTTTCTCTCTAATAGTGACTATACAGATGAGGAAGTATTTGAGGATTCAAATGTTCCAGATGACCTTATTGGCTCTAATTCTAAGTCTTTCGTGAATAAATATTTCGGAGCTTATACAAACGATAATTACTTTGAATAATGTGGATTACATTATTTCTAAAGTATATTTTTCACTATGCAATTTATTAAATAAGTTAATAATTGCAGATTATACATATTATTAGAATATATTAAAAGTTTAGCTATGCACAATTTATTAATATTTATTAAACAAAATGGTTCTAATTGAAGAAGAATAAGATGCTTATTAAAATCATTGCAAGGATTGAAACAACATTTATACTTGTTTACATGTTTTCAAGCGCATTTTCTTAGTTTGCCTCGTTCCTTCGTTTATAACAGCTTCTGATTTTTGTCTTTTATTTATTTGTTTTTTGTTGCAAAATGTAGTTGGCTCAAGTGAATTATTCTTGTTATTTTCAGGACAATTGGGAGAAACTTCTATGTCTGCATATTTGGCCAACAGTTCTATTCCGGTAGTACTGTTTCCCTCTTCCTTTAATTCACAAATACAGCTTTGAATTTCGCCTTTTATTAATTCTTTAATTCTCACTCTCCATGTTGTACATGATTTAAAGTCATTTTTCTCATGTATCTGACCTATCATTTCAACAATAACAAACACTGCCCTCGATTTGAGCATTTCTCTTAAGTCACTCTCAAACACTTGAATCAAAGTGTTTCTGAAAAGATCAAACATACATGAAATGTTTGATTCCCCTTCATTTGCTATTTTAAGAATGGAAACTAATGTTCTATGGGCTATTACATCCTTCAGTATTTCACCATTATTACTTATAGTACTTGATATACTGTTTATTAGTTCTGAAATATAATTATAATATTCACTACTGATATTGGATTCATCACCCCTAATTTTTTGAATTATATACTGTAGTAGTAATAAAAATAACTCTTTGCCATTTTGATTCTTTATAAGCATTTCAATAATTGTCTCTGTTGTTTGATCTTGTTTACTAATACCAAAAATAGTATTGCATAAAGCTGGAATAAGCGTCCTATTCAGTTCATTCTTCCTCGTTTCTTCTGATTTCAAAGACGTGAAAGATTTAAGATTTAATACCCAAAGATCATACTGATTAAAACATCTTGATGAAGCTCGCGAAACTAAAAGATATGACAATAATTTAATGGAATTTATATTTGCAAGTAATTTATCATCAACACAACCGTCTTTAATAAACGAATTTATGATAACCTCACCTAGTATTTTAGTATCGTCAGTTGTTGACAATAGTCTTAATATAAGAGAATAATCAACGGGATTAGTTGAAAGTTCGTAAACATCTTTTTTAATATTCTTTAGTATTTTTTTTCTTTGTTGAGCTTTTGACAGACCTAACAACACTATTAGCGAATCCACTCCTTCTTTTGTGCTTAATAGTGAATAGGAACCTTCTATAATTTGTTCTAAAAGTGATATTAAAGATGACTTCCCCTCATCTGTAATATGGTCTAATGAAATAAATTGCAATTTTTCGCCTTTAACTGTGTTTGAATCCTTTTTTAAAAGGTTAACATTACCATCGTTATAATAACAAATGCAACATTTAATGTAGTTCCAAATTAGTAAATGAACGAATTGCCTATCCAATAACTCACCATCAACAAACTTTTGTATAATATTAACAGAGTTATCCAATATGCTTTTTTTTGCATTTTCCTCATTAATATTCGTAAAAAAATCAATAAATGAGCTATATTTAACCTTATTCAAGTTATCCATTCCATAAAAATCCGCTAATTTTGTACTTAATACTTTGTGTAATATCGCATTATTCATTGATTCTATTGAATCACTTTGGTTTCTTTTATCGCTAAATATATATCCAAATACCCTAGAGCCATATTTAGTGAACCCGAGTTGTTCAAATTTATCTAATAACTCGTCTCTAATTTTTTTTCTTGTGTCAGAATTGCCGTAGTTATACATTTTTTCTACTATTTTACTTGAATGACTATCTATTGATAGCTCAATAAGATAGTTTTTCATCTTTTCAAATATGGCAACCTTATACTTATCCGAACCCCATTTAAGTAGTGATTGTATTCCTCTAGAATAAACAGGTTTTCTACAAACTTGTAAGAATTTAGCTTTAATTAAATTCCATAGTTTTTCTACTGTTTCTAGCACTTCCTTACTATCTGGGGGTTTATTGTTTTTTTTACTAGAAATTTGAAGAAGATGACTATATGTGGCCTTAAACTCTTTATTTAAATCATCATTTTTTGCTTTTTTTTCATTATGTTTTCGCATATTTTGTTTTTTATCCGCATTTTTTTGGTCCATTTGCCAATTTACAGTCACTTATAACTCACAAATCGCTCTTTTATATGGTATTATTCCCTATTTTTAAGCTATTCTCCAGTGAAAAAGCGTTTAAACTGTGTTTATGAATGCTCTGATATTTCCAACTCACTGGTCAACCGTTGACACTTTTAGTATTCTTTACCGGCTCTAAACTTTATTTTAGGATAAAAACGTTTAATAGGCGCAAAATGCAGGGGTAAACCATACATTACGAAATAATCAAGACTTTGATTTTATTTTTACAAAATAATTTATAATGAAATAAAAGGCAGGTACTCATGGTCTAATTTGACCGGTATATTGTGTTTTGTAGTGGCGCCATTTTACGGTATTCCAATGGTCAAATTATGCATAAAATTGATTAGCGGTGAAACTGAAAAGAAAAAATATAAACAATAGTTTGATTTGAAGAGAGAATAGAGGGTGTAATATTATATTTCTCTGGGAGTTTGTATTTACTTTAAAGAAACAATAACACTTACAAACAATGGATTCCAGTCATATTTTGAGACCAAAAAACAATGGCGAAGAGTTGAAGATAGCAGAGGGTTTGTTGCGCAGAAGAAAAGTGACTGATTTTAAAAGAAGATTAAAGTACAGGGAAGAAAGGAGGAGGATTAAAAAAGATCTACGTAAGTCTGATGTGACAACACTACAAAGCATTTTAAAGAGGACAAGGAATAGTATTTTAGATAGAAGGAGATTAAAAAACAAGGATAAAAAGCCCTACATGACTCCAAAAAAAGATAATGGAAGATTAATAGTAATAGTAGTAAGAAATAGTAGATATTGTGGTTCAAGCAACTCATATAGAATATTGGAGAAACTTAGATTACTGAAGAAATTCTCTGCAATTATATTAAGTCATGACGAGGAAACAATGAAAATATTAAGAGGAATAAAGCCATACGTATTTTATGGATTCCCAAATCATGCATTGCTTAAGACACTAGTATATAAAAGGGGAGCATTTATAAACGACACCGGAAATAAAGGAAATAACGATGAAGACGAAATATTACTTACTGATAATAATGTAGTTGAAGAGCGCCTGGGAAATGTTGGAGTGCTTTGTACTGAAGATATCGTTACCGGAATATGGAATGGTCGAGATGACGAGGACAATAGGGAAATATTTGATTCTATATTGAGAAATTTAGCTCCATTTCAACTTTGTGATCTCAAAAAAACAGAGGGATTGGACGCTTCTAAATATGAGATGGGATTTTTAGGTAAACAAATTAATGCTAAGATTAATAGTATTATTTAAGCAATTAAAATTTTAGTGACATTATAAGTACCTCCATCCCGTTTTGATATTTTTTTTTCTAAAATTGTGACCCTACCATTTTACGTAATATATACAAATTTTTTATTCATACTTTAAGATCGTATTTACTTCTTTTATCAATGTTTGAAACTTGCTAATTTTAATTTCTTGAATACAATCAAATTAATTACACTAGTAGATTTTTAAGCTGTCTAAAGAATTTGAAATTCATCTAGATGGTATGTAGTGTCTAACTAATTAGTTAATTTGTCGTCACTTTAGGAAAAGTTTAATAATTGTTTAATCACACTTATGTTGAAAAAAAATATATCATAGGCACTACATGATTTGTAAGTGCATTAATGCAACCCATTTTATTGTGACCCAAATATCTTTTTTCATTACTAAACTAAATTGCAAATAGCTGCATTAATTATTGATCCCTATAGTCACGTATATCTACACTCATGTGCAATTTTTTAGTATATTAGTCTATTTTACCTTACCCCACTTACAAACAACAATATTAGAACCCGCTAAAATAATACGATACCTTGCGAGACAAAAAAATAGGCGGGATTGTGCTACTATTGATTTAATTAATAGGTAAAATAGTATTTAACACGTCTTGAGACAAATTAAATAAAAGGAGCAGTGTATGATAATTGTATTAATGAGTAAGGCAATGAAAATGAGGGGAGGAGGGTAAGTAAAGTGAATAAAAGACAAGCCAAAATAAAATAAGAGTAAATGAGTCTAGTCTAGAAGTAAAACAAGATAGGACATTACACTATGGGTGTACAAACCAATTATGTATAGAAGAGGGGTAAAAATAAATGCTGCAATAAATAATTTTATAAATCTAGTCAAAATATTTAATTATATATTAAAATTAAAGAAATTATACAATGGAATACCAAATTGACGAGGGACTTTCCAGAGTTTTTTTTTCTCTTTAATCTTTTTATGAACAAAATAGACCAAACAGTACAGAGGAAAAAAAGATTACCCAAGACAAATGTTGATATTGTAATATAGTAAAGTTAGGGATCTTATACTTGATATAAAAAAAGGGTATCTTTAGGCACAATATGTGTTAGTCCCTATTCCTATTGTATATAATGCAAAGAGTTATTATTACTATTATTTGAAAGGTTGATTATTTTTATTACTAAGTTAAAAAGTAAACTGTTATATAATTGGTTTCGTATTATTTTTTATTTTTTGTTTAATTTTGTTTACTTTCAAGGTTAAAACTGGTGCATTGTTTACAACCAGGAAAATAACAATATATTAAAGAAAAGTTGGTATTAATATTTGAAGCAGTAAAAATAAGCTTCTAAAAAATAACTAGAGGACAGGTCGAGTATTTTTCTAAGAATTTGGCTTTCGCTTTTATTAATTACAGTCAGAATCTTTTTTATCTTAATTGCCCATTTACAAGATTAATTACACAGAACAAGAAATTTCATTATTATAATCGTTGTTTCCGTTTATTGATAGTTACTCAAAATTAAGAAATGTACAATACTCCGAAACCCCGTCCCCAATTTAATGGCTCTGGAGGGAGCAATGGTATGGAGTGTATACTTGATTTTGATCAAAAGCAATCCACATCATCTTCTGTTGTAACAACTACCCCATCTACTTCTACTTCAAACTCATCATCCACACCGGGAACTTCGTCATTTGGTACTGAAAGTGGATACTTTGAAGAAATAAGCAATATGATAGAGAATTCTGGTTTAGGGACTCCTCAAGTAGCTGGACTTGGTGGGTCGCAACTCTTTGGAAAGAGGGTTGGTGTAGACAATAATGGAAGTGGTAGAAGTAGTAGTAGTGGTACTTCATACACCTTGGGATCGTCTGGAAACGAAAGTTGCGTACAAAATATATTTAATGGAAAGAATGAGACGTCATCGGTAAACTTGTTAAATAGTGGAGATAGCAAGCAGAATTTGAATATTGATGGTTACCACCTAAATGGTGTCATTACAACAATTAATGGAGAGTCAAATATAGCAGTGAATAACAGAAATTATCATCATCAGATGTTGATTCCGGGTGGAGGAACAGGTGTTGGAGTCGTGTCTAATATATTTTCCTCCCCTGATGCATTTGATTGCGCTGTAGCTTCTACAAGATCAACCTCAGACACCTTTACGCCTTCTGTAGGGAGGGATGAATGCTCTCCTCAATGTAGTCTTTCAGATTCTCCTGGATCAGACCCATTCTCAATTTCGAATTTCAGGTCTGAACAAATTTGCCAAGACAAGAAAACGTCGACTAATACTGGCACTAGTTTGATCAAAAACACTGCGGGGGCTAATGTAAACAGCAGCAACACTAGCAACGCGAACAACTCCATTGGTGATTCAGGAATGGGAAGGATTATCCACATTAATAAGGGTAATAATTCAAATTCAATTAATGGGGATTTCAGCGCACCGATATTGAATTATTTCAATGACGGACTAAATACAGATTCCTGGGGTAGTTTCATGCCATATACCAATTTGATTGATTATTGCTTTGATAGTGGTTCCACTCATGACAACAGAATTATAATTGGAGGAAGCAGTGTTATAGGTCCAGTTTGTAGTAATGAAAATAATAACAATAGCAACGATTCGTCTAGATGGTTAAATAAGAACATTAATACTGGTAGCTTCTTACCGGATATGACC
Organism: Cryptosporidium bovis; assembly: GCF_009768925.1. NCBI lineage: Eukaryota > Apicomplexa > Conoidasida > Eucoccidiorida > Cryptosporidiidae > Cryptosporidium > Cryptosporidium bovis. The sequence goes on from NW_027125041.1 coordinate 110,292, forward strand.
GAGCCAAGTGGATCTAAAGGGAATGTATCAAAGGCAATAGGCGGTGGAAACGGTGGAGTTACGGATAAAATTGGAATTCCGGCAACAAATGGTAGTATAATTATACCTAACAATGGGGTTACTGGGGTGAAGGTAATGCCATCTGATTCCCCTGTTATTTCATCGTCTTCTATAGACAACGGCACTAACTCTTCTTTACACGCCCTAAAGGCGAACGATATTGTTGAGAAACTTATTTTGGATATTGTCAATGGAAATAGGCAACAGGATGTGTCGGCAAATGTGGTTTTTGATCAGGTTTCAGAGATACTTACTCTTGCATTGTCTAATCTAGGATCTAAGTTTAATAGAGACGCGATATCTGCCAAAAATAAATCACAAAGTGACACTTCGGCACAACCCCTACAAATGCAAAACAATAATTGGGGACAGAATTCACTTGGTGTTGGAGGACCTAATTTCGCAGCTCCGACAATGCTTGCACATCCAGATGAGTTTAAGAATCCATCCTCTTTCTTGAAAATATACGGTGATCCACTATGTGGAAAATCTGCAACTGTCTCTGGCACCAATAACAACTCAACTCAGAACTCAATTGGAGTAAACTCCTCTGGTATATGTACTACAGACTCACCGGGATCATCTATAAACCTAGCAAACAATGGCAACACTCCATTTAATAACATTAATCCAACAAAGGGACAAAATGGAAATTGGGCATGTTTTAAGTGTAGCAATGTTAACTTTCCAAGACGATTCAGATGTTTTAAATGTGGGGAGTACAGAGACGAAGCTGGAGATAAGATAGTCGCTGAATACGCTAAGCACGTATATTTGCATCACTTAAGGGCCTACCGATCTTTCAGCAACAACTGGGTCTTAGGCTCTGTTGGAGCAACTACAGGAACTCACAATAATTGCGGATTTCCTGGGAGTGGATCTTCGTTTCCTTCTGGAGTCAACAAAGGAAGTTGCAATCCCATGCAAATTTCAGGACTGAGCCAAGATTACTTGGATGAAAACGTAACACGCCACCAACAACAAACTTTGTTTACTCATGGAGGGCACAGGAATAGTTTCCTGTCTAATTCTAGATCTGGTCTAAAGGATAACAATGCGGGGACAATGGGAGTTTCTTCAAATGGAGGTGGAGTTTCCCACACAAGCAAGAAACATTAAACTTTTCTTGTTGCAACAAATTCCCAATAATAGGATTGTTGTTTTTGATCCTGACTTGGAGTCATCTTGCAATTAAGTTATGTTTATGGATATGTAATACTGAAAGTAAAGAGATGGGTGGTGATAAAGAGATGAATTAATGCGAAAGGAGGAGTTAAATATAGTTCAAAGATACTACGTTTCTTTTGGAGTTTAAGTACAATTTACATTTGCATATCATTCTTTTTTCTTTAATTCCATCTTTCTACAGTCCTCCATCAGCACGGGACGGTTGAATGTCCAATATTCTACACTATCTTTTCATTATCACTATTACTCGTGATTGCCTTATTTCATCATTCTTTACTCCAACTACTTTATTGCTGTTACTTCCATTTCAATCCACAATCTTATTCGGTCTTTATGAGAGAAGTAGAATAGGATATAACCAATTTTGATCAACTACAGCATCCCTACCTACCTCACACTTCTCCGAGCGGATCCTTTTACTTGGTCTTCAAGTTGAGCTGGGGGGAGAGGGATGACGCATTGGAATCGAGGTACTGAGGTGATCGGTATGTGGCACAGCCGTCGGAAGGTCTAGAGACGAAGGAAATAAATAACTATAAATGCGGTGTTTGTAGCGAAGGGATAGAATCTGTGGGCTTCGCAAGGATTTGAATTCAACTGAAAAAGGAAATGAGTAAATTAGTGGACAAATAAAGGTCAAATGGGCAATTAGGACCAGAGGGCTTCTCCTCTCCTTGCTCCCACTATAGACGACCTCGTCTATATGAGATAAGAGAGATAGTAGAAGAAAATCTGTTTTCAATGAGACAGGACTTTTTAGGGTCTGGTTTTGCGGATTTGTGGGACAGTTGTGGGAATTAGGTTGCCCAGTCCCGTTATCTGTAGATCATACCGTTGTAGTTGTTTTTCATTTTAGAAAGCTTAAATTAAATATTAATGTTGAAATTGACTGAGCTTTAATGTTATTAAACTTTGCCTTTTCGTATGAATTCTGGTTATTTTCTCTCAAGAATGTGTACCTGCTGGGCCAACTCATGTAGTATTTTAAGAGTTCAGCGCCAAGAGGTAATTTAATGTGAACCACTACGAGCAAATTAAGAAAAAACAAAAGTATTGCCAACCAAATCACAAGTGAAATGCTCACTAACTTCAATAAGTTCATTTTACTGCTAGCAAATATGGCTATTCCCGGTATAGGTCCTTTGTTCTTGGGAATATCAAATCTATCACTTTATGGTATATTAATCGGAACACTGCTGTTACTGGTATATATGTTTACTATTCTTCTCGCTCTGAACGGAGATTTTTTCGAATTTGAAACATATATACACTTATTTAAAGTAGTGTTTGACAATAGTGAAGGATACTATCTGGAAAGAAATGTATATCTTGTAGTATTTTTCATCCTTGTCACTACAATAACTTTATATGCATTAATTGTTTATTATTCATATCGATCAAGCATTGCTTTAAATAAATCTCTCTCAAATTCTGACGAAGAAATGAAACGCCATCAAGTAGATGGTAAAAATTAGCACAAATGCGATTCTAGATCAAAATAACTGCTCACTTTATTCCTCTGTAGCTACCATTATATATATAAACTCAAGCTTCATCTTGTATAGCATTTAGGCATTCCTCTAAACATAATGAAATACTTAAAAATTGAAGATTCAACGCACAATTAAATCTCATCTATGTTGATATTTTATCCCCTTCAGACAAAATAAATAACACAAACACATCGACTGGCAGGCAATTCCATCTTTTTACTCTCCAACTATCACTTCATGTTTAAGCCAAACAAATACGAACTTAGATGCCCAAAATGCACATTGTTGTTGTAAATGTATCCAATAATATGCAAAACGACTGTTATACCAATAATTTAACTCTTCTTTTGCCCATAATTGCGTTTATTTCAGCGAAAACACTTCTTCTATCACATCTAATATGCAAGTAAATGTTAAATTTTGCGCTTGACCCGCCACTTTCAATGTAAAAAACTTGCAATTTTTGTGGCGCGAGAAGTAAGAGCTATGTATTATATTACATATCCTTTTAAATTTACGTGGTACCGGAAAAAGATTATTTTTTCGAGGTAATATAAGGCAAACGGCATTTAATATTGGAATTTGGTGCGTTTGGATAAAGTACTAAAGTACTGTATCTTATATGTAACTCAAATTTAACGATTTTTGCGTGATTTTAAAAATATTCTGTGTTAAAATTAAAAGTGAAAAAAAGCGATAATCAAAAAGAGACCGGTGGAAACATAATTTAAAAAATAATAATAAATACAATTAAAGGGCAAAGAGTAATGAAAGAGGGGCTCCTTTTTTTATTAAATTAAGATTTAGTCAAAAATCGCTCGTTAATAGCTTGTAAAACAATAATACGCTATGCACAAATTGAGTTAAAATAGATTTTTTAAAATAAAGTTTTAAAGAATAATATCAATTAAAAAATCTCAAATATTTACTTTTTTCACTTTGTGTTTATTAATCCTTTCATTTACTGTGTTTAACAATGCCAATAGAAACAAAAGATGTAATTAAGGCAATGCTTAAATCTAAAAAGAGAAAACCACAAAAAGAAAAAAAAGAAGTTGTAAAAAGGAAAGAATTTGTAAAAAATGAAGGGAGGTATTTTGCACCATTGAAGGATAAGTCTAAAGAGAAGATAACTTCGATAGAAGAGGAATTGAAAAAGACCAAAAGAGGAACAAAGTTGCTAAGATTTTTTGACAATGTGGCAATTTCAAAATCAAGTTCACTAGACTTTCGTTTAGGTACTTACTATGAATTCGAAAATGGTGTAAGTATGAGCATAGTTACAACAGAAGGTACAGAGTTAAGTAGTTTGACCTTAAGAATAGATATTACAGAAGAAGACATAAGAAAAGAGAAGGTTCCCGGTCTATATCATTTGATGATACAAATGTTACTATCTGATAAGTTCATAGAAATTGGGGGAGCCTGGAACCCACTTGAGCCTGGCTCATTTAGGGAATACATAAGAGCGATTGGTGGAAAAATCAACGTACAATATATGCCTTCGTGTATTATGGTTAGTGTAGGATGTTCCTCTAAAGACTATGTAAAAATGTTAGAATATTTTTTCGATGCATTATATTTTAGAAGAAAAGGGGTAAAAAGAAAATTTATATTAAGAAAGAGTTCAATTAAAGAAGCTGTAATAAATATGAATATAAATTACTTTGAGCAAATACAGGATGAGACTTACTTGAGATTTGAAATACTTAGAGATATATTAAACAAGGATCGGAATAGGATGCATAAAACAACGAACAAAAAAAGTATTGATTTGCTTAATTTATGGTCATTTGGATCCGAAAATACTGTTCATAATTTAATACAAGAAGGGAATGTAGAAGTAGAAATACTTGCTGCTCATGAGAGAATAATTGAACAAAAATTAGTTACTGTTGCATTTCATTCAAATTTATCTAATAAAAAGTTATTTTCAATATTGAATGACTATGATATTCCTTTTCTGAAAGAATACGATGAGAATGGAGAAAAAAAAGGAATAATGAACAAGTTGAAATTTAAAATAGGTATTAAAGGTGAAATAAGTAATGATGCACAAAAATACAAGGAAATTAAAAAAGAGCATGATAATGAAATAGAATTTAAGGCTCCAACCTCCACTTTATTAGACTTTAAATCATCAATAGTAATCAATTCGAAATTGATAAATGGTAATCCAACAAATGGAGAACTTGAATTACAATGGATAATACCAGGATTTTTTTCTTCACTCTCATCTACAAAGGCAAAACCACTAAAGATAATGTCTCATTTGTTTGAATCTGGTGGTTTAGCCGAGTTTTTAAAAAAAAGGAAGATCATTAATTCAATTAATTCAGGTGAGGTCTACTTTGCTGCTCATTCATCACATAAACTTGGTTTCACCATATTTTCTTTGATTTTAAAGCTATCGGATAACGTCGCACATAAATTAGATCCTAAGTCAGAAATAATTCAATTCATTGTTCAGTCTGTATTTGCTTATATTTACTCTCTAATTAGACAAATAGATTTGAGTTTAAAAGATGGTAATCCAGAATCTGAAAGTTATGATGATCCTTTGTTTCAGGTTATTAAAGATATTATGCAGATTGAGAATTATATATCCAATTCAAGCTATCAAATGAATAGTGAAAAGGATGATTACATTGATTATTTTGACAGAAACTTTGAAGTAACAGAAACAATTGTACAAAACATTAAATCACACAATCCGAGTGAAATATTAGTTGGAAATAATAGGTTCTACGCCCGTATTAATGTAATATTGAAATATTTAAAATACACTCTTGAAAATGCTTTAAAACCTACGAATTTTGTATTGTACTTGACGTCACCAAATTTTTTTGACAATAATAGTTATAGTCACTTTGAACTTAAGATAAAAATCCAAGACATTCCACCAATTAAATATTCAAATGTTAAATTTGACAAGGTTTTTCTTGACTTATTAAGTGACAGGGTGAATCTAAAGAAGTATATTATTAAAATGGATCCTTTAATTAGCCTAGTTAAAAAGTATAATTTGGTTAATGAATACGATTTTTTACCAACACCCTATTCACTATTAAAAAAATCTAAACTTACATTTATAGACGGCAATTTTGAATGGAATACTTTTTCATCTTTTTCTGAACCAGAAAATCCAATTGAAGGTACCACTCCATTTATTTCAAATCCTATTCTTATTTCAGATCATCTAGAAAATAGATTGTCTATTTATTATTCCAAAATAACCTATCCAAATATGACAGATGATGTTTATCAGAGTTCCTTGTCATCTGGCATTGTTAGATGGTATGATAGCTTTGATTACTCTAAACTCTTGAGGGAAAAGAAAATTGGAATAAATCTCCATAGAAATTCACTTTTGGCGTCTTTTATTTCAAGAATACTATTTGCAGTATGGATAACAACGACACTTACAACAATGTTTACATCTTATAAAAGAATAGGTGCAACCGTTAATTTTCAACCTTGTCATTATTATGGCACAGTATTACCTACAAATTGTTTACAGCTTTATCTCACCTCTCCTTCACCGATGTTTCAAGAATATATAGCAGAAACTCTAAATCTAGTTAGATCTGTTTCAATGGTTAATATTACCGAAGAAATTGCTTTGAAAACTAAACTAGACACAATAAATGAGTTAAAACGAGCAATTTATGATAGCTCTCTTTCAAACAGTTGCAATGACAAAATCAAAAAGATACTATTGCCTGAGTTTTTCACTTTCAAAGAGACTTTAGAAGAAATAGATAAACTTAATAATAAGGAAGTTAGCTTACTTCTAAATAAAAAACTATTTATACAAAATCCATATATAACAATTACCGGTTTATTTTCACATATTGATGATCCAAGTACAGGTATTGAAATAATAAAAGAGTCATTATTATTAAACAACTGCTTTAATAATATTGAAAACATTGTCTCTGACGTATTCTATAGTAATGATTACAGAGTGGATATGAAGATGCATTCAATTTTGGATAGCTTCAACAAACCAAATAAGAAAAGGGTTTTGTTTAAAGTAAATAGTAATAAAGAAACTTTAAGAGATGATGGTAGTCATAATGATGAAACTGACCTTGAAGGAAATTTGCAATATAAAGAAGATTTTTCTGCTATTTCACTATGGGTCTCAGTTCCGGAGTACGATTACAAATCAAAAGCCACTGTTATTACATTATCCAGTTTAATTCAATATATATTTAAACACGTTTACCTTCCCACAACACTCTTAGTTAACAAAAAGTCTGTCAAGGATATCAACTTAATTGTTATGCCATCCCCTTTTGTTGGATATTTCGGTATACACTTTATTATTGAGTACTTAAATAAGGAGTTATTTACAAATGAAGATGCCTCTCCAACTGTCCTTCTTTTAGACTTTTTATCTTTTATCAGAGACTCGGATAATTCAGATAATAAAAGATCAACGCTATTAAACTCCTCACTTCCATTGGTTTATAGACAAATTAGAACAGAGATAATTCTTCAATTACTTTTATCTCAAACTCAAGTCGTCACACAATCATCACATTTATTCAGCAGAATCACCGAATTGCTTGAATCTGGTAAATATCCAACTCATGAAGAAATTGATGAAATTACACATGAAAAGGAGACAATTAATAAAATAATAGGTAGTATAGATCCTAGTGATATAGTTGCATATTTCAAAGAATTAATTGAGAATTTTTCTATGATTGCTGTTGAGTCCGGACCTCAAACTATAAATCCTGATGCCGGACTTCGAAGAGAACTCCTAACAAAATTCGGTTTTGAGGAAGTTAACAACTGATGTTTGCTAGTTTGCAGTACTATTTTTAATTATATTAATCTTATTTATGATTTATTGATATTTTTTCCTTTCACTGTTGTCAAAGCATCTTTCGTTGCATGAAAACAGCGCCTGTGTATCCCCATAGATGTCATTTTAACCGAGGCAGAATAATTTTAAAAAAACAAGCACTGCAAAACTTGATATAAGAGTGCAATATCACAGATATTTATACAACTTCAGCAATTCAAGTTAGTTTTTTTTCAAAAGCTTAATTTAGTAATTTTGTCGGGAATGTCAACATATGAATCAAAAGCCTATGCCGTATTAGAGCCAAACAAAGATCTTGTGCCACACAAATATCAAATAAAGTCGTGTGGGCCAAATGATGCTAAAGTTAGAGTTTTATACTGTGGAATATGCCACTCGGATATCCATATGGCTAAGAACGAGTGGTTTCAGGGAGTATTTCCAATGGTTCCTGGACATGAGATCATTGGGATTGTAGATGAAATAGGCGAAAAAGTGACGAAAGTTAAAGTTGGGGAGTATGTTGGAATAGGATGTATGGTTGATTCTTGTGGGGATTGTGACGGATGTAATGAGAAATATGAGCAATTCTGCCCTAATCTTTCTCTCACTTATGGAAGTAAATATCAAAATGGTATGACTACATATGGTGGTTATGGAACATATGTTACCGCAAATGAACACTTTCTTTTGAAGATTCCTGACAATCTAGACAAGGCATCAGCTGCTCCTTTGCTTTGTGCAGGGATTACTGTATTTTCTCCAATGGTTAAACACAACATGAACAAACCTGGATTTAAATTAGCAGTTATTGGTTTGGGTGGATTGGGACATATGGCAGTTAAGTTTGGTGTTAGTTTCGGTTGTGAAGTTACAGTTATTACACGATCTGAGAAGAAAAGACAAGATGCTTTGAATATGGGCGCAAAGAATTTTGTAAGAATAGATGACAAAGAAACAATAGGAAAGTTTAGGGGATACTTTAATGGTGTAATTGATACGGTATCTTCAACAAAGTGTATGGAAGATGTACTCGGGATGCTCTCTAATCGTGGTATTGTTGTCTGTGTGGGTGCTCCTCCTACAGGCCAAATGAATGAATTTAGCTCAATGAGTTTAATTCTTGGAGAAAGAACTATTACTGGCAGCCAAATAGGTAGCATTGAGATGACACAGGAGATGCTTGAGTATTGTGGGAAGCACAATATTACTTCCTCTATTGAACTAATAAAACTGAATGAGGTCAACACCGCTTTTAATAGGGTTCTTAATAGTGATGTCAAATACAGATTTGTAATAGATGTTGCTAACTCTCAAAACATATTCTAAGTCGTCATATTTTGTTTGGTTTCTCTGTAGTGAATGTTATTAGGACGTGGTTAAAGATAAGAGCATTTGAAAAAAAAAATCTGATAACTTAGTACAGATATCATTATGCTGTTTTAAAGACTTTTTTATACCATATTTTACTTTTTTTTGGTTTATGACTGTTTTGGTAAATTAGTTTTCTCATTTTCTTCTATTGAATACGAATTATTACTTGTTTTGATTTATTCTCTTCTTTTTTAGAGATACTTTATTTTTAATATTCCTTTTGAAACAATACTCACTTTTTCTTCATGGTTTTTCACATCTAGGTGTACCCTGCTACATCTCATACCGGTATCTGTGTCTTGCTATAATTTTCCAGTATTATCTGTAAATACATGCATGCATCCACATAAGGATTATTTTTGAAAAGACATCTCTAGAATATCCATAATTTTTTCTTTTACCTGGCCGTTCTTATTTTATGTCAGATTATTACAGTAACATTTTTTTAAATTGCAATAAACATCAAATAAGTGAGGCAAAAGTATTGCAATATAAACTAAATATGTATAAACGCACTTATAAACAATTTTAATATTCATTGGCCCAAACCTAGATGACCTTTTTTTTCTTTAAAAAAATGTATGTGGTATTTACATAAAAGAAAATACTGTGAATGTCTGTGAATAGAATAAAAAGGATAACATAATTTGAATAAAAGTTTAAAGTAAAATAGTAATAATATGAACTTTTTGAAGCATTTTCTCTTGTTTTTTGTGGCATGTCGATTTTATTTAAGTAGTTCACAGGATATCAGTAACGATATTATTCATGTTGAGGAATCAAGGGAAAGAAATCGTTCAGAAGACAGTTTAAATAACAATAATACTGAAATTTTAGATGACACAGGAAATGATGATAAGTTTACGTGGTCAAACGTGTTGAAAGGTATGGGCAATGCAATAGGTGCAATAGGTGATTTTTTTGTTAGAATGTGGAATCTGTTATTGGGATATATTGGTAAAGATAGCAAAGAAAGCTCGGTTGAAAGTATTACAAATGGAACAGAGTTAAATGAAGATATTAATAGAACGTTATGGAAAGTTGATGGTATAATGGAAGCAATTACAGAATTAAATGTAAAAAAAGCTATGGATATTTTGATTAATCAAACTAATTCTGAGAGGAAAACAATGCTGAATGAAACGAAAAGAACAATAGATGTAACTGAAGACAGTAAAATAGATTTATTGATTATAAATCAATCAACTTCCGAGGAAGAAATGCTTTCAGGAGTATTATTATCTTGTTGTTACTTTGCTTTGTTTATTATATGCTGGTTATTTGCATATATAAAAGACAAGTCAGATTGGGTAAGTATATTAAGAAGGCCAAATGTCATTTTTTTGCAACAAATAGGATCGATAAATAATAATGAAGATGATAAAATTACATTATTCTGTGGTGTTTTAATCCCATACACAAATATATATCTGTTTCCAAGAATAGAATTAAATATTGGTAAAATAAGAATATTGACAATTATAATTCAAGTAACTTTCTTTCCATTAACAATAATTCACTTTTTTACATCAAAATTTAATGTATCACACTTTCATTTTGAATATTTTTATATTAGAATCAAAGATTATTATGATTTAATTAAAGAAAAAGATTTTATTCTCAAGTATTATTACAAAAATATCAAAGAACAAGACATAAGAATCGAAAAAGAATATGAAGTTGTAAGGAAAAATTATTCAGAAAAAGATTTTGAGAAATGTATATACAATGAGAACATATATATACTAAATCTTTTAAGATACTTGTCTAACAAAGACAATTCAGAGAATCTGCCGACTAACGAAGATATAAATAATTGGTGTGATGGATTTTGGCTTAGAGTAAATAAACTCACTATAGACAATTACAAAGAATTATTGCCAAGATTATCGTGCATTATAATTCTTAAGAAATTTGTAAATAAAGAACGATTATCACACGATTTTTTGAGAAGATTAAGCATGCAAATAATAGGTGCTAATTTACAAAGTGATTATGTCAGAGATTGGGTTAAAAAAACATTAGTGAAAAATAATCCAAAATTGGATATACCATTTAACTGGATTCCAAGAAGGCCAACGGGATCAATAAAAATAACTTTGCAAGAGAATGGAATAGTAGATTTAATTAGAGGTTATAAAAAAAGAATGGGAATATTTTCGGAGAATCAAATTAAACTTCTTTATGATATAACATCCGGGAATACGACAAATTTAGATTGTTATCTATGGTTCACGGATGAACTTCAGACAATCTGTATTCATCCTGTTTTATTATGTGACTGTATTAAAGGCTATGATTCATTAGAGTGGTTAGGGCCAATGGGATATATTCCGTTTGAAAAGTTAAGTTCAGGTCCTGTGAATGATTTAGCTACTGGAATTGTTACATTAACATTAAATGATAATGACAATCCAAGTTTACCCGTTACTAGTGGTAGCGGTATAATGTATAATAATATTAAAGAAAATGACAATATTAATTCAACCTTTCCCTCATCTAAAATAAATCTCTCTAAAACCGGAATAGTTAATACAGGATTTAAAAATTCAGGCATTACTCAGATAAAATTTACAATCATAGATAATAATGTAGAAGACATTTCTAGCTTCAATTATATAATAAATGGTTTGTTACCAAAGTCTAAATTAAGATTAAGTTCCAATTCATCATCAACACCATCATCAATGATAAGTAGTAGTTCAACAACTGCAACAAAAAGTAAATGTGAATCATTAGAATTTGACACCATGATAAATACATTGCCAAATAGTGTGTTAAATGAAGGAACTAATGATGTATTCTGGGGTGATAAATTAAGCTTGAGATCTAAAAATATGAATACAGGTGATTACGAATTAGAGTTATCTGGCACATGCCATTGGGATTTTGATATGCCTATACCATATACTGCAAATTCTGTATTAGTTAACGGCGTATTAACGTACATCTGGATTAATTATGACTCGAGATTATTATGTATTCAAAGGAAAGATGAATCTATCGAGGAAATGGGTGATCATAATATGATAAAAAGATCGAGAGATAGAAAAAAGGAGGTAGAACAACTTAAAGAGGCAATTTCAATTTCTCATCTTAAAAGCTTTGATGATATTACGGTTGAAAGTTTTAATACAACACCAGGTTCTGATTCATATATTGAAATATTGAATCTAGGCAGTATATTAAGTGAACCAAATAATGACATGTTTAGCGTTGGTAATGAAAATATTGATATAAATACTGTAACCAGAGGAAAAATGAGCACAAATAATAAAGAAAATAGAGTTTTTTCAAATGAAAATATTGGAGATAAGTGGCTTCCATTTGATAAAAGTTTAAGCTCAGTGTTGGGTGTATTAACTAACAATAACGTGCCAAGTTTACACCCAGTTTATGCAGTACCTGGAGTGTTATGTGGGGTATATTGTACAAGGGGATATTTTATCGGATCAATAATAAGTATACACATATTTCATGATTCAAAGGAGGATATTATCGAAGAATATATTGATGGTATTGAATCACAATTATTGATAACTTTTGAAGGTGGATTAACACTAAGAATAAATACATTTTCACAGGGAACAGCAAATTCAATAAAAGAAACTTTGGAATCAATCATAAGTAGTTTGGAAGATACCGTTATGCTTCCAATGAGGCACAGCATAAGTAAACTAAATATTCCTGTGACGGATAACAACGCTGATATAAAAAACGGGGACCCCAACAATAACTCAAGAGCACTTCCAAATAACCTAGCAAATGCATTATTTTCTCTCGGAGTAAGTCCACCGGATTTAGTTGCTCGTTGTGACCAAATAGTAGAATATGAAAGTTTAAATTTTAAGGATACATTTATTAAAAGTTTTACTAGATTCAATCCCATAACAGGGAGATTGCAATGGAACTCATCTTCACCTAGAATATACAGATGGCTCTCTTATACAACAAGTACATCTATATCTCATTTTTTAATATTTTATTTACTAAGTACAATTTCAAAAGTAAATAAAATAGAAAACGGAATATTGGTAGGGTGGATATCATATTGTATATTGAATATATCAAAAATGATATTAGATTCAGCAATGAATTTCAACACAGTTCTTCAAATATTAAGTATAAAACAACAGGCAGCATATACTTATTTAAGATTATGGACTATATGGTTGACATCTAGTTTTTGTTTTTTCATGACAATTCTGCTTTCGGTACTAACAGTAATACAGTCAACAAAACCCGGAAATAATATCGGAACATCAAGTGGATTTATACTAAATGACATAAACTATTCTATATCAACATGGATAGCCGGATTTACTTTAACATTTTTATCATTGATAATACAACCACTATTTCTTTCATTATCATACTCCATATTGATATTATCTTCGAGGGTAACAAGTAAATTCGATGGTATTGTCGCTTTCTTTAAATATTTTAATAGTGTAATCGTATTAAAAAATGGCATAATGCCTGTTAGGCCATATTGTGCAATAAAAATAGTTTAATACATATTTGAAAGGAAAAAATTCAGACAGCAAATACAAGAGATAAAAAGTTAATATTCAATATAGCTGAATTATAAGATAAATCATGTTAATTGAAGGAAATTCTCCATAAATATATGAAGCTGTCATGTATATAAATACATACATATCTTTATATTTAATACAAGATGTGTGGCTTCGAGTTAAAAAATCAAGCGGAATTAGGAGCATGTAATTAGAGCGATTAAGGTAACATATAATATGAATTTGGTATAAGATATTGTTTTATACAAGTTTTTGAGATATTTTTACATGATATTACCTGTGTAAATCGTTAAAGTGATTATTAAATCTGGGAGATTTGTATGATTTTCTGTTTTTACTAAGATCGAAAAATAAAGCAAGATATAAAGAGAACAAGTAAATAAAGTTTTTTATATTCATATATAAAGGGAAGGTTTACTTAATAAATCAATTTGTCAGAGAATAATAAGAAATGGTTGTAATTAACAATTACTCATTATCACCACTATTTTATAGAAAGTCAATAATAATATTATTGCTAACTTTAACTAATTCACTGGTGACTATTGTTGTTTCAAATGGAGTCCCATTGGCAACTTCATTATATAAAGATGATATATTATATAGAACGGCAGATCTAGATTCTTACTCTGCGATTTCGGTGAACCAAGGAAGCAGTACACAATTGCTAGGATTGGTGGCAAGTGAGGCAATTCCAGCACATGGTGAAAAAAGATTTTTGGATATATCAGAGGGATTAGCAACGAAACAAGTAATAGAAAGAATAAATTCATATACACCACAGAATATTGAGGTGGCGGAGAGATATGCAGCAAATATGGTGGCAATAGCAAAATTGCGTGAGGAAATTTATCTAGATGCAAAATCGTATTATGAATCGGTAAAAATGCAATTTGATAATATACCAGAAAGTGAAAAATTGAAAGAGAACTTAAGAGCATCAAAACAAAAGCTAGACCTGGCCGAACATAATTATATAATATCAAAAAAAGCATCAGAGAGAGCATTGGAAATATATGTTAAATTTGTTCGTCCAAAGGGAGAAGATGTATTGTTAAGGGCAGAGGCAACAGAGGGAAAAGGACTGGAAATAGCGCATAGTGAATTGGCTAATATGGAACAGATATCACTACCAGATATGGATAATAGTGTATATGAACCATTAGACGCAGATGCATCGTTAATGAGTATAGGTGAAAGCGTAGTTCCAACAGAGGAAACAAAAGAAGCAAAAATAATTAAGGCATTGGATAAACTGTCCGCAACAATAGAAGAAGATTTTATTTCAAATAATGAGGAGATTGTGGGCAAGTCTGAAACAATAGAGGCATCTGAAAATAATGAGGAATTGTTAGATAGTTTATTGGAAGAAACAAAAGCAGATGATAGTGAGGATGGTAAGAAAGATATAATACCATATTCAATATCTGCATCATTCCCGTCAATAAGTGACTCATTAACTAAACAAAGAAAAATAACGATCATACAAGGAGTTAATTTGGGAGATGTGCCGGAATACTTGCATTTTATGTATAGAAGAAGCTATTTACAATTATATGTTATGTCAACATTTGTTGAATCATTCGTGCTACCACAGTTTTTCACAGATAACCCAGCTATAAAACTAGGATCTGTATTTAGAATATCGAAAACATTTATATCACATGTATTATTTGGATTAGCAAGCAAATATAGACTAATGTTTACAGAGTTGAAAAGACTACCATATAATAATGAAAAAAATAAAAACTTAATGGTTGAATTGGGAAAAATAGAATTTAGTATATCAACAGCAAACATGGTATTACAAAACTCGTTGAATGATTCAGAGGAGTGCTATAAAACAGTTGCAGAACTTATATCAGATTTGCCATTCAATGTTAGAGAAGTAATATCAAAATTTTCCGAGTCAATTAAAGGTGATTATCAAAACTCAGATTACTCGTTTTTGACGGAGAAATCAATATATTCGGGCCCAAAAACAATATTTCCGGAACTCTCTAAAGATGATGAGGCAAAATTGTTGTCAATAGATGAGGGCATGAAAAATAGTCTTGGAGAATATGATGTTAAAGAATTAACAAATGATTTAAAAGAATCACAGTTATGGATAAGAGACTATGTGTTGAGAAATGCTGCATATAAATATCATCAATTTAAGAAAAACAATAATGTTAATCCATATTTTGATTTTAAGCAATTTGGACTAGAACTTACACCTGAAGTTGAGAAAATATATAATAAACTTAAACAATAACTAAAGTAGTAGCATTGTTTGAATAACTGATTGTACATATAACGTATAGGCTCGAGCATATTTACTTGCTACATATTGTGTTTTTAATATTAATATTAATACTTCTACTAAATATATGGTTGGATAATTATAGGTTAGAAAGGAAGTACTGTTTTCCAAAGCCTAAATATATATATTGAGAGAAATATAACAATTACGGTTGATGATGGATTCATCGTTCATTTATTGTAGACTTTATGTTATTATGGGATAAACAATATGTTTAATAGTTTATACAGTAACGATAGACGGTTAGCATTAGATATTGGTAAATATAGCCTTAAAATATAAAAAACATGCACATAATTACTGTGTCAGTTACCTGTATAAATTAAAGAAGGAATTTTTATTGTTTGAATGAGATTACATTAAATGAGGAAGATAGTTTTTTTATGTAATGGAAGAAAAAAAAAGAGATATGAACGCTAAAATAACTAATACAATATTCGTACATTTATAAAAATAAGACTAATGAAAGCAATAAAAAAATATTAGTACTTGTAATACGTTAATCTTGTTATATTAACAATTTTGTATATATTTAAGTTTGATCCCTGACTCATTTCTCTAAAATATTGAATCAAATATGTATAGTCGACATATTTAATCAATAAAGCTTTAGTTATAGTATCTGCTTTGAAGCGGATAGAAAAGCATGAATAAGTACCTATGTTTTGTATTTTAGTAGATACACAAAAAAAGATTTATGATTCGAATAAATTTGTTTTCAGCACCTAGAACTGAAGTAGAATAAAAAATAAATCGAGAATGCTTACTAGTTTGAATCAAGTGTAAAACAATTTAAGTATTGTCAAAAATTGATATTTATTGAAAAAAATTCAGTAATCTCGAAATTTGTTTTGCACAATACTACTTTCCTGCTTAATTTCAAATATTAAACATTTTGTTTGAAATACAATTGATCATAAATTCCCGCCTAAGCCATTAAAAAATAAAGGTTAACTGAGAGTACCGATTGAAAATATGTTTAGTGAAAGATAGAATTAAACAAAACATATAAATAAAGAAAATTAAAGTAAAACATTGATTGATTCATATATAAAATCATCAAGATATTTTATAGGCTTTTTTTTTGGTGATAATCAAGTTAAAAACAATGCAAAAATTGATATTATATTTTTTTCTTTTGTTTTTTACTTCTCAGTCAATCCATGCTGTATTAATAAAGAATTACGATTTAAACACACTTCCTGAAAAAGAATTAGCTTCATTAATAAGTGACCTAGTAATAGCTAGATTTATGTTTTTCAGTGAATCTGAGCCAATAAAAACAGAAGGTGCTTGTAAAATAGCTCTTAATTATAATTATTTAATCAGTAAATCATTTCATTTAAACTCTAAGGAAGATATTCATGATTTTAAGAGGGAACTATTGATTTGTTATCAATCGAAAGTAGCTGAGTCGGCAAATAAATTTGTGTTATATTTGAAACTTAAACTCAGACCTAAAAGGTGTTCATGTAGAAGTTTAAAGAAGGCACTGAAAGAATATAATCGTTCTTTATTCAGCTTGGCATTTTACTTGTATGGATTGGAGTATTTATCAGAAAAATTTAAAGAAGCTGATTTTTCATATCCAATAAAGTATCCATCTGAAGTAAGTATGCAATCTGAGGTAAATGAAGATTTGAATGTTTATTATAGGGATCTTAGAGATCCTAAAAAAATGGAGAAATTTATTGAAGGTTTTCGGTTAACCAGTGTAGCAAACTATTTTGTTTTTGATAAGGGTGTAATAACCAAGATGTTTATTGAAATCCACTTATTGGATAAAATCTCTTCTGGATACAGAAATAGCTACTTGGCTAAATTAACTAAATATTTAAATAGCAAAAATAATGAAAGGAATAGAGAATTGTATAAAAAATGTTTGATTTCTCTTATCCATCATTCCGTAATTAAGACCAAAATTTTAATCACTCTGGCACTTTTATCTTCTGATTTAACTAATTATGGATTATATGAAAAAATACTGAGAAAACACTTTTATAGATTCCGAAATGGTGCTATATATATGGGGAACTAAGAAATAAGTGGCAAGTGCCATTGCCGTCAAAAAAATTAAGGGAACAACCAGAATAATATCAGACGAAAACGTCATTATGGGGTAACAGTTGTTATAGGTGCAGTTAGCACCTCAATTTTTTAAATTTTTTGAATTTTTTAAATTTTGATTTTTCAACGATAATTCACATTTTTATTTACATTACCTTCTTTATTTAAAGACGAAAAGTTTAGGGGGAGCTTCGTAGATGTATCTAAATATTCTTGTGTATTTGTGTGAAAAGTAGGTTTAGATATACTAGAAATATTTAAATAGTAAGCTCTATTCTAATTGCTACCCTCTCTTAATTACTTCCATATGTTTTTGTGGCATCAAATTTGTGCAGTAGATCAGATGGAGAAAACCCCGTTCAGCTTGGTTTTGAACATAATGTTTTGGTTTCAAAGGAATATACAACACTTCGATATGTTTACTTATTTAGTCCTGTTTTTTAAATATAGTTTTAGTTAAGTATGAGAGGAGAAGAAGATGTTTAACAGCTTCAGTCATAGTTAGTAACACCAAATAACCCATATTTATACATTCATTAGCTTCCTTATAATGTGGATGTTTAGCATCGTTAATAACATTGCTTTTGATAAAATCTATATCTTTTCTCAAATCTTGGTCTTCTTCTGACCAATCCCAAGAACGTGCTATTAATGACTGTACAGTAATGTCTCTTACGTCACCAATATTAATTAAACTATAAAAAAAATATACTCCATGATTTAGTGAAAGCAGTTGATTCAATTGATCTTCAGTTAGATTCAAAATCTGAACATTTGGATACTGTAGGCATGCAATCTTCTTCTTGTATGCACTTAAAAATAATTTAATGGCTGCTCTCAAGGTCTCAGTTATTTCTATAAGACTTACATCTCTCCCATTTACCTCGTAATATTCCTTCTGCTTATCAATATTTGTTTCCTTCCTAAGTTTAATGATGTTACTTAAATTATAGTATTTATGCAATGTATTTTCATCATTTTTCTCCAATTTACACATACTTTGACCTTGCTCTTGTTCGCTGTTGTGATGAACACTATTTAAGTGAGACTCAAAATTATTCTTTTTTATCAATATTGGACCAAAATTAAAATTGCACGTTTCACATATCGAGTATTCATCTAGATTCTCGAAGAGTTCGACTCCAAATTCGCCATCTCTAGATTCAGTTCCCATATTAGTACTAACCTTTATAGACTTTGGGTCTCTTTAATGATAGAAACAAGCTGATAGAATCGAGTGTAATTTAAGGCAAAAATAGTTTAAATTAAGAATGATTCTATATAACACGTTACCATGAAGGCTCACACAGAAACACACAAAGATTAAAACAGAACCCTCTTCTCCTAATTTAACTCCTTTAATCACGCTATTATACCTCAAGTATTTTCACTTATTATTCCCTATTTCTATATTTATCTCTAACGCCATCTATCTACTTCTACATGTAGAATGATATTCACTCAACACTCACTAACTCCTAGAATATTTTTCTTGTTCCAAAATCAATTTAAATACCCTCATCCCTCTTGCTCAAAATTTGTTTTACTTCTGTCAAGACAAGACGCGGCGCCAACAAAAATATATATAATTTAAAATACGATATCAACAAGATACCGTATATTGGACTTTTAGCGGTAAATCAAACTAAATTTAGGAGAGGAATATGGAATTAGAATTAGGTAAATAAAAAATTGTTTTAACTTTTATCAATGCTCTTTAACTGATTGTAACAAGGAGGAACTTTATATGGGGAAGTACTTTCTTTATTTTGTTCCCGGGAAAATTACATATTTGATTCTGTGAAATAGGATTTTTAAATTAAATACAGGTAAATAACTATTTGTACATACAATTGAACAATAGTGATAAATAGGTAGCAATATATTCCATAACAAGTCAATGTTTTGTATTTGCGGTGGTCGACTCTTATGGAGTTCGATGAAAACAAGGTCATTGTTGGTAATAGTGTGTTTTGGATTACTCTTTAATATTGTTCACACTCAACTTGTAGGTTTACATTTGGAGAATGGGTACTATTTAAATGCTGGTACAAATGTTACAAAGGAATCAGTAGTAGCAAATAAGTTAAGACTAAATAATGTTTGTGATATAACAAAATACAATGAAAATATAGAGTGTGAATATGCAGGTTCCAGTAAAACCGTCGCTTTTTTATATATTGATTGTAAAGATTTAGTGAATGCTGAGGCAGTTTTTTCACTCTTGACAGAATGCAAATCAAGCAGCAAATTATCCAAAGGTCGCGTTTCATATGAAAGTTGTGTAAAGGCTTATTGCAACACAGGAGAAGACATGGCACTTTCTTTACTTGTGATCCAGACACGGAATGAAAGGGAATTCAATAATGCCTATAAGTTGTCAAATTTAAATTTCAGGTTTAAGAGATCAACTAGGGAAATTAAGTTATCTCCAACTTCACTGCATTTGCTGCTTAGAGAACAGTTTTCTTTCTCCAATTTTGTGAAAACAAACAATCAATGGAATTCGCCGTTTTATGGTAAATTTGTTACATATTATATTGGATCATTTGGAAACATCCCAACATTAGATTTTGCGTTGCATAAGTTTGAACTTTCTTCACTTAATCCTTTGATTTCTGAAGCAAAAGAACACAGAAGAAGAGCATCCAATGTAATTTTATATTCAGAAAATCTTATTAGCATTTCTTGGGTTCTTATTACACAGATGGAGATGTACTGGTCAAGGGGTGTATTACAAAATGGTACTGCAATGAACTCCAATAGTGAGTACAGTGACGTTTTTGACAGTGGACTTTCAAATAGAGTACATTGTTCATTAGGACCTCACACATTCTTAATTAATCTTAAACCGTATATTGATTCTTTTGAATACGAACTAGAATCTGAAACAAAGAGGAACGTAACCGATTCTTCCGCTTTTCATATAGCTAGTTTATTTGAAAATTTAGGGACAGATATAGATTCATTCTTTATTATACCTTCTCAGTATGAAATTACATCGGACGACTTTGGGAAGAAACAGGATGGAGTGAAAAACCTAATGGACGCGAATTTTCCATGTATGACTCGTTATAAAAAGCATGATTTAAAGAGATACAACTTACATGAATATTCATACAAATCAATTATTGAGTTCTATAATAAACATGGAAAAAGTAAAGTAAATTTTCCAAAATTATTTTTGTCAAAAAGAATAATATATGAAGATGTTTATTCATTAGTGTACATTGTTGATTTAGTTATATCTTACATTGATATAATGCTTGAAAAATTTCAAGATTTGGAAGGAACTTCAATCAAACGTTACTTTGACAGATATAAAAGGTTAATTGAAGGTGTAAGAGATATTAAGAATGATGTAAAGTCCATATGTGGTATAAAGGCCTTTAATGAGTATACTTCGAAGAAAAATACAACCAAGCAAGCATGCTCATTAAAATATAGTATTAGTATTGCCCATAAACTTCACAAGCTTTTCTATAAAACAATGAACAAATTCATTGAAAACGATGAATATAAGAAATATTATCTGTATTCAACTGAAGATCACATTAGAGCTTCGTATTGTTTATATAGAGGAGTGCACGAAAGTAATCACGGCGAGATACCAAATGAAATATTGGGACGTATTTCGTTACATTTTTCAATGATACATAATGATGAGGATTTCTTATCTGAGAATTCAATATACACATATTGTTATAATTACTTTAATTCAGGTAGCAGGAAGGAGTTCATGGACATAACTATTGTTCCAAAAATATGCAGGTTATTCTCAAAATGTATGCAGAGGAGTGAAAATATAAGTCTCTCCATAGCTATATATAATAAATTAAAGAATATAGATTTGGTTGGTGATTTTGACAAAAAAGTGTCTCTTGTTAGTAACTTTTGCGATTATTCGAGATCAATGTTTCCCATCAAAAGTAGCGATCCCAGCATTAGAGATTGCAGAGTATATAGATTCTTCCAACTCATTCATAGAAGTTCAATGCTTGTAAGCGAAGTTCAAAGAGTCAAATTTAAGCTAAATTTATTCAGCAAAGAGGGGTATTATTACTTTATTCAGGATTTATCTATTGCAAGTTACATATTGATAAATGACTTTTGTACTGATCCAGATATAGCAGAAATAATCCAGTGTAATATTGACTTGTCTGAGTACGGGACTCCAGTTAATTTAAGAAGATATAATTCAATTAGTTTGTTAGATGGGTCAAGAATATTGACTCCTTTACACTTCAAAGACCCAGATGACGAAAAGTTTGTAGCTCTTGCTAATGGAGTGCTATTTTCAAAGATTTTAGACAATAAAAACAATACTAGTTTAAGACTCAGCTACTTTAGTGGTCTCCCATTCCCTTACTCATTGAATAATCCTGACTTGAGCAGAAAGGAGTGCGAAGATAAGCCATTTAAGTACTCTTATTCTCCAGAAATATCAAATCCACAAAGAGTTTTGGTCATGAAACTGAGTTATTCTTCATCTTCCGTTGCTTATGTCAAAAGAGACGACTTCAATCCGAGTACTTTAGCTAGAAATTCAAAAATATTCAAGGAAAAGTTTTCAGTACCTGACTTGAATGGTATTTCTGTTCCATTGGTACCTTCTATTGTACAAATTGAGGATTCAAAGTACTCTGGTTCGATTTGTAACTATTTATTATATCCCTACATAATGTTAACCGAATTTGTGAATCCGCATGTTACTCACAATAATCCACCAGAGAATCTAAAATTATCTGCTCCGAAAAACAAAAAAGAAAATACATTAGACTATATAAAATATCCCGTTGGTCTTTTTTCTGTAACCGATAAAATATCCAGAAGTGAGCCTTTGGCCTTAAATTTTATTGTTACAGAAAGAGGTTACAGATTTTTACACAAAGCACTTAAAGCATACTATATGTTAGGTTATTTATTCACAACTATGTTAATTTCCTTCTGGACAGGTGGTAAGAAATACAGACAACATTGTGATCTCCATGGAGAAAATGTGCTACTTAGAATGCCTTCTGATTGGATGAAATACAAATGGGAACCGTTTTTAGATAGCATTATTAAAAACATTAATTTGAATTACTTTTCAATTATTGATCTTGATTACTCATACGAAAGTGAAATAAATGTTTCAGATGTATTAAGAGACTTATCAAATTTCCCAGACAAAGATCCATGTTCTCATCCATCTGTTGGAGATGGAAACCATCAAGTTTCATTAAATGACTACCATAGAGTGATAGGATATATATGCCCCCTTATTTCATTAAAGGATTTATTTAGCACTGTATTTCATGCATATCCATCTAAGGAAAAAAAGAAGGAAGCATTTGCTGCCTACTCTCCAATTATGGAATTAAGTGACTTTACATTCAATTATTGCAACGGAATTTTTGAGGAGATTACGGAATTAGTTGAGAAGGAAGAGCTCACATTTTTAATAGGTTACAATCATTTTAGAGATTTAAGGAGGGTTATTTGGAACTCATTACTACAACTTAATGAACTGGAGGATTACGAAATAAATAAATATCAAAACAAGAAATCTGAATCTGAATCAGATCATATAACTGGGATTGACAACCACAATGCCAGTAATGTAAATATAACTAGATCAATACTGTTCTCAGATTCATTGCATATTAATAATGAAACCTTGGAAACTCCAGCATCTGGAAACCTAAGAGCATTATCTAAGGAAATTAAACTATATAAGGGCGACCAAAAAATCGATTTTACAAAAAAAATTCTACCGGGAATGCTTCCTTCAATAACTGATCACGCTCTTTACTTCTATTGCACCTCAATATCAACGAAAAAACTGTTGAATAAGAATTATGACTATAAACAATTACTCAATTTCCTCATACGAAATTCATCCCTAGAAGGTTACATTAGACATGTTGATTTAGGTTACAGTTCTAATAACTTTTCAGTCAATCGTTCAATGTTAGATTCAATCGAAAAAAAGTATAGAGAATGCATTCAAGATGTTGAAAATAGAGAAATACTTGAAAATAAGCTATTAAAATTGATAATTAATAACCAAAACATGATTTGTCCAAGGAATATTTGTACCAATATTAAACATTTGGATCTTTTTGAATCTCTAATATCTGTATATAGATACCACTTTGATTACTTTATTTCAGCTATATACGACTCTGGATACAACATTCATAGAGAAGAAAGAACAATGGATATTAAGGTAGTCATGGTTGAGAGGGAATCAAACAATAACGCCCTATCATCTAAAAAGAAGATTCTTGATTTAGATATTGATCATATTCGCTCTATCCTTGAAATGCATAACTTTTGCATTAGAGATAGACACTACTCATCATTAGAATTATCTGGAAGAAGTGAAATGTACTCTAGAATACAATGCAAAGAAAATCCAGAGTTTAAAAAGTATGGAATTCATGCAAATGGCTTGCTCATTATTCAAATTACCTATTTCGATACTGCCGCACACGAATCAATTATATTTCCGTGGATATATAATACCAACTTCAGTATATTTGAACCCAAGTTTAATTATAAAGAAACAACACACGGAGTATCTGTTATCGGTCAATTGGTATCTAATAACAAGCAACCAGAGAAGCTTAAAACTATTTACATTCATAAAGGGGATAAGTCCATTTATAATTTCAATTCTCACACTGAGAGATATTCCGTTCCTCCATCAATAATAAGTAGTTTATCTGTGAAACGGGAATATTTATTTAGGAGCAGCTTTATGAGTCAAAGTAAAATAAAATCAAACACTTTTGATGTTTTCTATTTGAATTATAATGAACTTGAAGAAAGGTACAGTATCAATTTGTATGACTGGTTGAACAATACCTTAACCAGTATAGAATATCCCAACTTCAATGAAATTCCAAAAAATATTAAAAACTCTATTGTTCACGCCATAACAGAAGTTGTTAGTGTATTAAAGAATGTGTGGATTCCAAATCACGAATGCAGATATAGCGAGATAGATTTTCCCTGTTTTCCCATGTTTTGTGGAATGTCAAGCAAAAATATAATTCTCAACTTTAGTAAGAATGATACATATGTAAAAGACGTCAAATTTTTATTTGCAAGTGATATGGTTATTGTAGATTCATATGAATATTTATCTGAACTTGATGAAAATGAAGATGGTGTCGGTGAGAATAGCGAAAGTAGCAATGAGTCTGGAAACAAAAATAAGTCGAATTCAACTTACAGATTGAAAGATAAGTTCCTTGAATTGACTTGTGGACCAGGTAATGTCAATGCGAACGACATTATTACAGTTGCCTCTACTTTACGTACTTTACTTTCAACTATTGAGAGTAACTCTAAGCTTGACATTAGTAAGGTGTTCTCGTCTAGGGTTGAAGATATTCACTACAACTTTTCGAGTATGAACATATTTGAATTAATCAACATAATTGATGAGATTTGTAAGAATTTAAAAAATTTGAATTCTATGTAGTATAGGGAAAGAACAAGGTTATATTTCACGCTCATTTAACTAATTTATGTTTAGGTTGAATTTACTGGTAAATTCTCTCCTAGTTTCAGATATATTTAGTTCTTGTATATTCCTTGTTTTCCGCAAGCTTTTTTTTACGTTAAACAGTAAAATTGCACGTGTTTTACGTGTTTTGTTTTTTAAAAAGAGGGAGAATTTGCTCATAATGCACTAATGCATCATTCAGTTCAATTGTTAATTTATGAGGTTTTAATATAAATACACATTTAATTAGGATAAAATGCCGTAAAATAGTAAAAAATAATAGGTTAATAGATACATTTCCTACACTTTTCTTTCAAGAAATTATTAATTCATAAGCATTAATTAATGTAGGTATCGACAGTATTTACATGACTTCGGCGCCAAATCACTTTAAATAATAGGTACATGAAAAAGGTAAATTAGATAATGTAAATAAAAGTCAAGGTAAAAATTCCAAATAATTTATAAATTGGATATAAATATTTCATTTGTTTATTTATTGGTATAAAAATACGTGTTTTGTGTTGAAATGAACAAGAAAAGTCAAAAATGAGAGTTGAATTAGCTCTTTATCTTCAACTGCTACTGCTTTTCACGGAAATAGTAAGTTATTCTTATATCATGTTTATTGTGTATTTAATTAATTTAACATGAAAGTGAAGTAAAAATTTAATATTAACATTTAATGAAGCGAGAATGCACACACACAATAAACATGATAAGAACAATATGAAATATTAATTAATATGTTTGTAATTGTAAGTATTTGGGAACTACATCTAGCTTCGAGGAGAAAACAATACTAGAAAATGAGATACTAGATGAAAAAAGAGACCTAGAATTGGAGGCCTTTTATGTCGAATCTAAACTAAGCACATCGCTTATAAAACGGATCCCAAAAAAGTTCTATGAAATATATGATTTGTCTGATGGGACGGTAAAAGGAATGTATACAAATTGTATGCATGCATTTTTAGTTCTCCACAAGTTGGGAAATTTAAATTCAGGATTACATGTCAGAACTCTGGTATACAAATACAAATCGAGGTATCTAACATATTTGGATAGTTTGGACGAGGATACAAAAAGGGATGCTAAAATTGTAAAATTAAAGATAGGTGAAGCAGTACATTTTTTCTGCCTAAATTCGACAAAGTTGTTCTTTAAGAGAAAAGAATGTAACAAATTGGCAATTGAGCTTAAAGAAGGAATGAAACAAATTAGAAAGGGGGGTTATAATGAAAATAGCGAATTATTTAAAAACTTGAAAAAAAGAAATAGAGGATTATTTTATTTGTTGACATTACTTAATATTGATGTTAATGGAAAGGAACTAGACGATAACATATCAAAGAGTAGGTCAAAATATGACATTCACAGGGATGATATAATGGATAGAAAGATGATACTAGAGTTTTATAAGAAAACGAAAACAGTGAGAACGCCTATACCAGAAACACGTCTAAGAAATAGCAAGGGTGTGATAAATATTATTTCAAAAAATAAACTAGGACTACCAGAATATATACAACATGAGAGTGACAAACTTCAACAAAAAATGAATAAAGAAAATAGAGAAAGAGTGATTTTATATAGCGAAGAAAGAAAAGTAGATATGGACAGAAAAAAATACCTCGAAGCAGCACTAAAAAGACATTCAAAGCTTGATGAGTTTAAAAGTGAGGAAGAAAGGGGCACAGTTACTGAAGACAAGATGGTTAGATGTGACTGCAAAGATATAGATGAATGCTTTTGCAGTTTAGTTGATCTATATGGAAACATATTAACTGAACCAGTGTCATTGAAATTAGAGGAGAAACTATTTAATTCTCATGGAGTTATAAATAGAAGAAAAGTAGATTTACAAAGCGAAGTTAATTATTATAAATCACTTGTATTCAGTAATGATGGAAAAAAGAAGTTATATTCACCTACATTTGAAATTGTGTTGCCTTTATCTAGTTTATCTAAGCTCCAAGTAATGAGTCTAGAGCAACTATCTGGTGTTGATTATAACCAATATGAAGGTGAGTTAAAAAAGTTACCCCCAATTAAGGAAGTACCACACAGTGGAAAATTTTCAATGGCTGAATCTGTTCCTGTTCTAAGCGATGATTTCAGTAGCACCGTCTCCAAAAAGGGGAAAAAAATGGCAAAATTAAGATAATAATAAAAATTCACACTAATGTTATTA
This sequence comes from Cryptosporidium bovis, assembly GCF_009768925.1. Lineage (NCBI taxonomy): Eukaryota > Apicomplexa > Conoidasida > Eucoccidiorida > Cryptosporidiidae > Cryptosporidium > Cryptosporidium bovis. Next base: position 137,828 of record NW_027125041.1, read on the forward strand.
TGCTAATTTATATTGTAATTTGTGTAGTATTTATTATTAAATAACAGACAATATTATATAATAATATGTCGTCATTTTTTTAACTAAAAACATCTAGTTTCCATTAAGACGCAAAACAGTGTATTTAAAATTATGACTTTTTTCAAAGGATTCGCTGTCACCAAATTCCTATAATGCCTTAAAAAACTAATCGCGTTTACCGCAGTGGAACATTGATTATTTTATTTAAGCAATAATCAGCTGACATAATGCATTTAAACTATCTATCAGTCACTTATATTTAGATAATCATTAGATACCTCCTTAAGTTTTAATCTAAGAATATAAACACCCAGTTGCATCTTTTCTGAATACATGAATATATTTGCAAATACCAAGTACATGTATATAAATATGAATACGCATTAGCGTGTCTACTGCTAAATATAATCAGGGTAATAATAAAAAAATTGCATGCTGTACTTACATAAGGCGGTATCGGCGTTAAAAATGACCAGAATTGAAGTTAAAAAATAGCAAAATAAATAGTAAATGTTTAAGATAAGAGTTTTACAATAAGGTAACGCAATAAGGTTAATTACATAAACATAAGTACTATTGATATATTGAAGTATTAGTAATAGCAATAGTACTATTTATATCAACTACAAACTGTTAAGATTGAAAGTACTGACTAAAAGGAGTTAAATGTATATTTAATAAATAAATACTTAAAAGTGACAGTAATAACAAATATATTATAGAGATATCACTTATTGTTAGGTAGTAAATATAGAAAAATGAGGCTCACAGCAAATTCAGTACATTTATGGTTGGTAATATTGGTTATTTTATATAATGTATTCGTAATAGAAACAGAATCTTCTAAAAATACGAATACTACTCCATCAAGTATAGAAAGTATATCAGATCAAGATGGTGGTTCAAAACATGTGAAAAGCAAATATTCTGGAATGGTTCCTAGACATCGCCACACAAATACATCAATATTATATGGTAGAATGAAAGTATTAAATTGGTATTTGGTAAGAAGGAAGAATGAAAATATAGGGTCATTAAGATATGGTTTGAATAGTGATGATATGCATATAACATTTCAAATGTACGTTAATAACTTAAGAACTCATATTCCGGTTCAAAGAACATATTTACATGAACGCCAGAAGAAAGCGAGAAAAATAAGAAGAAAATACGTGTATTGGGTATGGAGAAGATGGAAATACTTATTATCAGCCAAAGAAAGAATGCCGATATTAGTAGAAGATGAAAACTTATATACAATGCCAATAGATCCTCTAGAAAGGGTATATTTTTATGCTGTTGAATTAATAGAAATACCATCTTTGTATCACTTGGAAAATTTACATTGTATGTATTTAGGTATAAAACCATTCATAAATGGTTTGCTTCCAAGTTACTCACTTCAAGATTTAGTGGGAGCTTCTTTATTCATGATGGGAATTGGTGGCAAATTCAAAGACTATTTGTGTATGCAAGCAGTAAATTTATGGAGTGATGATAACATTGTTCCTAACGCCAAAGAAATATGTGATAGAGTTAAAAAGTGTTTATCTAATAGTGAATTTAGTGACAAAAAATACAAAACACTAATAAATAAGTATTCTAAACGAATAGATGAAATATATGAAGGCAAAAGATACATGGGGGCAGACACTGCCAAATTTTATGCCGAAAAGGCATTCTATCAAGTAGTTAATGTCTTTCACAAGTTAGAAGCTCACAAAAGGCCGGATTACATTGAAAAACTATTTGTTATTGTAAGAGCAATTAGATTTATGATTTATGCAAATGAATTGTTGATTAGATCAGGTGTCAAAAAGAAACCGGTTTTTACTGCAAGCAAAGTTGCAGACATTATGCAATATTCTGTCTTTAGGGTAGAACCGGTATCTATGGTTAGATTTTGTGTTGCACATTTTTTAACTGTCAGATTTAAATTTAGAAAGAATATGGGTATTGCTGTAATTGAAGAAGCGTGCGCTCATAGTTTGAGTTTTGGCTTTATTGATGATACTGGAAAGTTGCCAGATGGATTGACTAGATCTCAAGCTAGAGATATAATATATAAACATTTCCAAAGTTTAGAGGAAGAAACTGAAGGATCTGAAGATTTTATGGTTATTCAAACTCATGATCAAAATATAAGTGTTGATCAAAAAGGTAATATTATCAAAAATGTTAAGGATGAAACAGAATCTGAGGAAATAAATGAATTAGATGAAGTTGCAGATGATAATAGTAATGAAGAAAACAAATGGGATAGGTTACTAGATGAATACATTGAATAACGCTGTTGAATAACTAATTCAATTTTTATTTTCTTGATTAAGATTTTTTTTTAGAAATCTATTTTAATCAAGACGTTTCTTGTTTTTTTGATTTGTCATATTAATGATTAATAAAGCGATAAACACAATTAGATTAGTTTTATCCAAGAATTTAAGTTGTTTGGTGATTCGATACTAACGTTATGTAAATGTTTATACTAATGAAATAATTTAACTGTTATTGCATTGTTTATTTCTATCTTATTATTTTAGATTGATTTGTTTTTTCAAATATTTGAATACACACATCTTATTGTCTTTATTGCTCTTATATACGAATTATCAGCATTCCAGACACAAAAATACTGGAATCTGAGATAAAAATAAGTACAAATTCATCCCAACACATGAATCACTTAGATTTTGTTAAATAATTTGATTTTCCTATGTTTAATAGTGGAATAAATCAAAAATTGCATGCATTGGGCGCCTATCCCCAGTCATAAATACGCTGACATAAAAATAAAAAGGTAACAGTTTCAAAGCGAACAGAAAATTAAATTAGTGTTTACTTCTAAATGTAATATAGAAAATATTTTCGGATACGAAAGGTTATCAGTGGTTTTCTACTTATGCTAATAGCACTATTTTATTGACAATAATATGTATATTTATTTATTTTATAATGGTTAGCTTATATATGTAAATGCATTAAAAGGTGAGTAAAAAAATAACGATAGAATTGAATGAAATATGGATTTATGAATGTCAATTGTTTGTTACTACATATACTATTGGGTAACCACTTAAACTACAATTGGTTAGATAAAACACATAATTAGGTTGAATACGATTTTAACACAATATAAATGAATTATACAAATGAGTAAATTAACACTTTTTCTGGTAAATTTGATAATAGCAGGTTGTTTTTTGAGATTAAAATGTGTTTTAAGTGAAAGTATTACGGAATTTACAATTAGAGATAGTTTTATCTTCTCAGACAAGTCATTAAGGCTGGTTGAATGTACATATGAGGTTATTCCAGGTATTATTAGGGGAATAATAGGTAATTCTAGTATGCAAAAGGCTGTATTTGAGAACTGTTTAAATAATGGTAACTTTAAAAGGAGCATAATAGGGCTTGCTATGAGTTTCACATCAGGTGACGATTTAGAATATGATAAAATAAAATGCCCGAGAATAATAGCTGCATTCCAAAGAGACAGAATATTAGGGTATTCTTGTCCATATCTTTCAGAGAACAGCGAATTGTTTAATTTTTCTGAGAATAAAGAATTTGGTGACAATTTAATTGTAAGTGATAAAAAAAGTTCTAATATAAGGGGTAGCGATTTGATAAAAGAAAACAAACTCCCAACAATATTAACAAGTATATACAGAAAACTTCTTCAAAGCTGCGATATTATTCAATATTGCCTGGATAAAAAGCTAAGAAACATAAATTCGAGTGATATCGGAAATAAGAAAGATGACAATATTGATTCAAAAGTAGAAATAGGTGATTCTGAAACCCATTTTAATTCATTCAATAGCTTCTCTATTCATCAGGATAAGTTAAAAGAAATACTTATGGGTGACAAATTAAACTTTTTGCCAATAAAAATAGGTAGAATGGATATATTAAGGTATTCTAATGAGTTACTAAGAAGATTGGTGCTAGAATACGAAATAAGTACTGAAAAGATAAGTCCATTTGACCCATTTTGGCTAATTCAAGCCTATAGAATGCTGCTCATATACTCTGTTTTATTAGAAATTGACGGTATATTTGTTAACATTAACTCTTATTATTTCAAAAAAGTGCTTCATTACTTAGCAGATAACCAACCACTAAGAAACATAGACCCTTTGCAACTAAAAACAAAGTATATGTCTTTAGACAATGAATCTAAAAAACAGCTTTTATTTTTAAGAGCTTCATATACAATATTAGAAAGTTGTTTTCAGTTTTGGGAGGATTTACACAATGATTATATATCAAAATTACTGAATGTAAATAACGATAAATTAAACAAGAATAAATATATTGACTATTCTCAAATTTGCCACCATGGACTTCAGTTACCATTAAGACAAACGAAAATATTTTTTCATTATGCAGGTATTAAAGTTTCTGTTAAATACAGTGACTTTTATTCAAATATAGATAATGCGGTTGATGTATCTCTTGAATCAACAGAGCTTACGGAGTTGGCCTCTAGCACTTTAGAAGGTTATGATTGGTATGATACTAATTCTGAAATAGACTCAAATGTTAGAGTTACTAAATGTGATTCAGAACAAAAAGGTAACGAGCGAATAAATTCGCTTCACCCTTTTAATATACAACCTCACTCAACTAATACCTATGAATGCCCTTGGTTTACTCGTAGTACAAGCATGTCTTTCCCAATTTCAACTATTGAAGAATACATTTATTTTAAGAACAAAGAAACAACATCATTAATTAATCAAAGTTTACTCATTAACAATCCAAAAGCTACTGTATTAAATCTAAATAAGGATATTTTATCGGGTTATTACGTAGGTGGGAGTGGGTCAATGATGTATAGAAGCTGCAAATATTACATAAAGAAGCTTCACAAGAAAAAAGACAAGAGTATTATTTTGGCTCATGTTGCAAAATTAGTTGATGGGGAATATAAAAATATAGGCACTCCCGAGAAGATACGTTATTTTTGTTGGTATACAGCAAAAGTAACGTATCCTAATGATAAAAGTTTCGAAAAAGATTACAAGCATGAGTCTGATGAATATAAAGAGGATAAATTTGAGGTTTTTCAATCACAATTTAGATATCAGTCTCCTATTTCACCAATACATAAAAAAATGGATTATAAGGAGCTTGAAAGTATTCCAAATTATTCCTTTTCATCATCAATAAAAGGATCACAGAAAAAAGTTCAATCAACATTTTTGGAAGAAAGACGAAATGATATTCTCAGGAGGCTCCATCCACAAGATCAAGAGATGGATTTAAAATCTCTTGCATACTCTGTTTCAGATAAAAATTATGAATTAGAAAAGATTCCTATTATTAAGAAATATACTACTTCTGGTTTCCAGTGTAAAGCGGATACAAAACCTAGTTCTTCCAAAAAGTTGGATAAAGAATCAGAAGACAAAAGCACTAATGAAGATGGTTCTCTCATGCCTAAATTGTTACAAGAGATTAAATTAGGAATTAAACTAAAACCAACGGGGTCTTTGGCTTCTCGTGAAATAATGGAGAGTGTTAAAAGAGAAATAACCAGTGAAGATAAAAATATTAATTTAGGTATATCTTCCTCTCAAATCAAAGAAGATATTCAAAATTCAGAATTCGCACCTCCTGTTGTCGAGACTGCTCTGTTAGACGAAGTAACTGTTAACAACAAGATATTATTTGAAATGGAGTGATCTACTTATTTTTCTCGTTTTTATTTTATTTTGTCTTCTTTCACAGTATTAATGAATGTTATGGTTCTTTTTACAGCGTATCTGGGAATTTAATAGGTATTTTGTTTGCTACTAAATGCAAATAATCTACAAGAGTGGAGAAATATTGACATATTAATAACAAGGACAGTTTGAACGTTATCGATACCAATGATAAAGTTCAATATTACTTTTATTCATATAGTGAATCATGTCTATGAAAAAGATTGTATATAGTTAACATTAAGTCGGATTTTACTAATAAAAAAAGTATTTAAGAAATAAAGGCGAGTAACACAAATAGTATCTCACCTCTATCTACTATTTCCATCATTCTCATCCTATTGTTAACAATATTGCTTTTTATTTCTTTGCATATACTTTAATTATAACAATGCTTGATAGCTTACGTTATATACCAATTATTACCAAAAAATCAAAGAAAATCAGGTTATTAATGGGATTTATGCGAGAGTTTTCTTTTTATCTCTGGTTACTTGAAACAAATCTTAATAATGAAATTTGATTTTATTATTAATAATGAGCTTACAGGTAATTACAAATAAATATGTATCTACTACATTAGATAAATTATTTATGATAGCCTGTCCAGACAGTTTGCATAAAGCCTCACTTATAAACAGTTAATGCACTGAAATTTAATATTAATTAAGTAATGGTACATCCTGACGCCTAAATTCTTTGCATATTGAACAATCATCTGGGCTGTGAAGACCTGCCATTAGGATTAGTTTTGAATGGAAATTGCTCAGGTATTCTATCGATGATTTTTTAATTGTTTCATTTGTTTCTGATAAATTTGTTTTGATGTTGCTAATTAATGATTTTTTAATATCCAAAATGTGATCACAACTATTTCTAGCATACTCTTTAATATTGTCGATGTGATCTGTGCAGCCCTTTGTAATTACGAGTTCTTCTTTGCTTTCATAGACATTTAGTGATTTGTCATTTTCATTTCCTTCTTTCACAATTTCAGACTCTTCTATTTTTATTTCTTCTATTAACGCAACATCAGTATTTTCGCATTCAGAATCACTATTTCTACTAATCTCATCTTGCTCTATCATAGAGTTATCAGAGTCATTCTTAAATTCATTCAATACTAACTTTGATTCCTGTGATACTAAATTTATCTCATTTCCTTCTCCATTTGAGTTTTCGTCACTCATAATAATTGGTTCACATACTATCTTATTTTGATTGTCGGTGCTATCCTCTTGTTTGTCATGTTCTTCGTTCCCAGTTGATATTTCACTAGATGACTGAATTCTAGAACCTACTTTTGAGCTAGACTCTGATAAACTTAGTCTCAATGAAAGTTCTTGAACCAACCTTTGGCTCTCTGAAGCTGCAATATATTCTGCTTCTTTTATAGCCCTTGCTTCAGCGTCATCAATTTCTATTTCGTCCATATTCATCTATATATACCAATATATTTAGAGTTTTAAGAGTAAAACTAAGGTTATATACAATAAATTAATCTTAATTATTTCTTTTACACAATAGTGTAATTTTTAGATTTACACTAATATTATCTCACAAATTGTCAATTAATTAAACTAATTACAAGTTTAAATATCTAAAACAAACTCTAACTCAATATTATTTATTTCAAAAATATTGATGTTTAATGAGTTACTTTTATTTTAGTGCAGATTCTCCCTTTATCTTTTTTTTTCAATGCTAGTTCACACTGCGGTCTAAACTATTTTACCAACAGTATAAATAATCTCAAATATTCCCGCCAAAGCATGCATACGATACTCGTACTGCCTCTGGCGGTAAAAAGTATGTAATCAATTTGCAATGCATGAAGGAGAGTCAAATGATAGCGAAGAATTTGATTTAAAGATATATATATACGTATAATATTTATTCTGAACACATTAATGATATAATATGATTTCATGCAATAAATAAATGTGCTACTGCTATGTATGTATTTTTATTCTCAACCCTTGTGATCTTAAAGTTTATAATATGATCTAACAATTACTTTAGAGCGCCAACATAAATCTTAATCTTAAATGTTTAAAATGCTGAACATAACATATAACAACTAAAACAAACTAATGAACTTGTAAAGTGTATGAAACGTACACTCTGAGTTAAAAATAAATCTGATAGCTTCAATGTTGAGAAAATATTGTGTAATGTTTGAAGAATTTAGAGTATTTTTTTTCCTCTAAATAAAATTTCCCCCTATAAAACAAACATAAACAAAATAATTTGTAAGTTACTAATAGAGCAAAGAGGAGAATATGCAGCTATTTAGGCAAAATCAGAAGTTAGGAGTAAATATAGTTCTTACAGGCCTATCTGGGGTTGGAAAAACCACACTTTTATATTCATCATTATTTGGAGGACTTGATGCAGTGCCTAAACTACAGAAGACAGAAAGCTTTAATTTCGAAATACTAAATTATATGGGAAGGTCATTATTAATTTGGGATACATCTGGAGACGAGTCTTTTATAAAGAATTTACTGCCAATTATGTTTAATACGATAAAAATAAGAGCAGTAGTTTACGTCGTAAACATATTACAAGGTGAAAAATTGGTATTTGACGAAATAAATAATGAATTAAGATCCTTGTTATATAGTCAGCAGTTAAGTAGTTGTAGATTTTGCATTTTATTCAACACATTCGGTTTTGGATCAGATTCGTGGCCCAAGCAACCTGCCGAATTCGCGAGTTTACTTGGACTTTGTTATCTTCCGCCACAAATAGACAATAGAACAAAGTGGTTTATTGTGGATGCATCTAAGGGATTCAAAGACAATGGATGGAAAATGGCGATAGAATTTATCTTATTTGGTAGCATACCAAATATACCTTATTATACTAATGTACCTGACTTTGAACTAACACCTGTACATAGTTATTATTCACAGTATGACGGTAAAACACCATACGGTTATTATTTTCAACAAATAATACCAAACACATTTGGGCACTGCCCTGTTCAAAATATAGCTACAGACAACAATGAACAAAATATCGAGTCTCAGAAAAAGGAAAAGCCTTCACTTTTTTCTAGATTGTTTAATAGAAAGAAAAAAGCGCTTTAATATGGCGGTGTTTTGCCTCTAATAATTTAATGTTAAGCCTAGATTTAACATTATATATTATTATTGATTGTTCATTAGAGGTAAGTTTAATTTGTATTGATATTTTAAACACTACAAATGGCGGCTCAAATAAATGTTAAATAAAGCTTCCTACTCTAATTTATATTACCATTTTTCTTGTCTGTGTATAGGATAAACAAACACTTGTCTCAAGGCGGGCAAATTATTGGTACTATTAAACAAATAGTTTAATATAGAAATAGTTTATAGTCATTTTAAATATATTTCATTTTTCAAAGTTGAATAATACAATTTTGAACCCTCCTGTAGAAAACAATTTACAAACAAAAGAAAATTAAACCTAAGGATCTTTGTTGTTTTTAAAGAATTGTAGCAGGAAGTGAACATGTCTTCTTATGCAGTATGTGGCTCCAGAGCATCTCTGGTTTCCAAAAAGAACCAAAGAGCTATATATTCTTACTTGTTTAAAGAGGGGGTTATAGTTGTACACAAGAATCCAAATGATCCAAAACACTCCGAGTTAGATATACCAAACCTTCAAGTCATGCTAACAATGAGATCTTTATTGTCAAAGGAGGTTGTTACTGAGAAGTTTACTTGGCAACACAACTACTACTTTTTGACAGACGAGGGTGTTGAATTTCTAAGACGCTACTTGGACTTGCCTGCATCGGTCTTCCCAGCTACTCATACAAAAAAGGTTCAGGAACGAATTGGGAGATCTGATAATCAAGGTAGAGGTTTTGGGAGAAATAGAAACAACCACTGAATATTTTGATTATCACTAAAAGATATCTATTCATTTAAAAATAGTGAAGTATAATAAATTAGAAATAATTATATTTTATTGAAATAACATTATTTTTCGTCAGTTTATTTGCCCTATTTAATTAAGTATTTCCATTTTCTACAGTGTATCATCCATTATGTTAAACTTGCCATTTACAACTGAAAATTGAAATGTTTACTAATCGCTTGTGTATACCAGTGTGAAGGAGTTACCTGTGTTGAACTCTTGGTCTCTTTTCTCTAAAGTGTGAATGATGGACGGATTGATGTAAGGGTAGTAGATGGAGATTGCTGTAGTAGTAGATACCTATTTGTTTCCAGTTATTTCGTAATTAAAGAGCTATATGTAGTGCACCACTATTATTTCCATAATAATACATTGAATATTTTCTATCGATAAATATTTTTTGGTAGTTTAAGCTTGCTTTTTTTAACACCAATTTTTATAACAGTTATTTTATATTAGTGTGAAACGATATAGGAGGTTGTCTGTATTCATGTAAACGGTAATTACTAGTGATCATACAATTGTTTTTGCCTTTTATGTGGCAATTTAAAATACAGGTTAAATAGCACCAAATAAATTAGACCATTTAATTATGTCAGTACTTATATCATTGTCAGAAGAGTAACTTGGCTTAACTAATTTAAGAGAGTCTAAAAAATCTTTGATATTGATAGGTCTAAAAGCTTCAGAGTTAGGGACATTCTGAATTCCATTATATTTTTCCAAAGTTTCATCATATGAAAATTCTGCGGCTTTAATACAAAGATTTTTGATATCACTTCCATTCCAACCATCAATCTCTTTTGCAATTAAATGGAGATTTTCTTCGCTAAGTTGGCAACCACCATGAGTATTTTTATTTAAAATGTGTTGAATTTGTTTAACCCTACTTTCCAAATCAGGAAGTGGGACTAATACCCTTTTGCTAAGTCTTCTTAATGCTGCATCATCTAACATGTCGGGTCTATTTGTGGCACCAATAACAACAACGATCTTCGACATATCACTTTGAACACCATCTATCATTTGTAAGAATTGATTTTTTATTCTTATATTATTGTCATCATCTTTACTACTTCTTTTACTAAAAATACTATCTATTTCGTCTATAAATATTATAGAAGGGGCTGAGTATTCAGAAACCATAAATAATGTCTTAATTATGTTCTCTGTTTCACCATAAAACTTACTCATAATGCTACCTGGAGAAACGTCGTAAAAAGAAGCTTTGCATTCACTTGCAATCCATTTAGCTAACATCGTTTTACCAGTTCCAGGTGGACCAAAGAGTAATATCCCTCTTGGAGCAGAATGTAAACCTACGTGCAAATCTGGCCTTTGTATTGGATTAATTATTTTATCTCTAAGCATCTTTTTAATGTTTTTCAAACCTATAACATCTGTCTCACTTATAAAGTTTTTTGGCTCTGTCCTTATACTCAATACCCACTCAATATGTTCCAATTTAATGTTGCCATTAATACTTAGTGCTTTAAATAAGTCCTCAGCCTCCTTATTTCTACTTGTTGCGTTTACTTTGATTCCATCTTTACCAACATAATTTAATAAATTATTACTATTTCGATTTTTTTCAATATTTTCTTTGTTGTAACCATTTTCAAAAATCTCTGTATTACTCTTAACATATTCAGATAGTCCAGTTGTAAAATATTCTTTTGAATTTGTTGATGCATTATTTGAATATGTATTTGAATATCCATTCGCTTCATTTCGAATATTCTTTTGATTACGTAAATCCTCTAAAACCATATAGTTTGAAAAATCTGGCTCTTCAGAGTTATAAATCAGATCTAGAACCTCATACCCTTCATCTCTAAGTTTATTTACCAATTTTTCACTTTCATTCTTATAATCAATATTTTCAACTTTCTTACAGTTACCTTCTGCCATAGATATTGACCACTTAATAATATAATTATCATTTAAATATGGGCTTATGCTATTTCTTAATAATATATCTGAATCGGTATCTAGCTTTTCCTTTATGCTCATTAATTTTAATCCTCCTTTAAATGATGATTCACCCCAATTTAAATCTATTTTATCTAAACCATATTTTTTAAGTAATTCCCAGCATTTCCTTCTTTTTACATTTATACCAACACCTTTTGATCTAAATAACTCACACAATTTTTCATATTCTTCTTCATTCATGATCAATAAAAGACTATTCAACTTATAGCTTCATTTTTTTCTCGTTTATTTCCATAAAAAATAATTAGTTTTATATCTACTTGTAAATATGCACATGAATTCTAGGGCGCCAATATAATAATCCCTTTAAGGCTCGTATTTAAGCAAATATACTGAAAATAAATTTAGTTCAGGTGTTGCTCAATCTTTTTGTGTGTTATTGTAATGTGACTTTAACATCATATTGGCTTTATTTCATCATTTTTACTTCTTGGTCTTATAGACATAATGATAGAATTATTTGTCGAATATAAAGTGAAAAGTATCGTATTTTAAAAACATTATTTTCTAACGACAACTTAAACATTGAACTGTAACTTAGTAACAGTAGTTAGTGAATGCATGATTAAACTGTGAGAGAAGCTGAGAGTTTTTATTTTTTTTTTCAGTAGTTGCATATAATATTAGTCGGAAGTCTATTTAATCCTAAGGCAGCTATTTTCAATGGCATGGCCAATAGTTTGAAATTTCCGATCGTTCTCATCCATTTCTGTAGTTCGACTTGTAGACAGTGTAGTTATCTATGACTCCCTTAAAGGAAAAAACTGGAAGGTACTCGTACAAAAAGCGATCAGTACGTATACGAGTAAAATACACAAGTGACGTAGTCCTTGTATTGTTGCTATTTGCATAATAGAGAAATAAACAAAAATTAACGTTAGGGAATCTGGAGCATTATCACTAGCATCATTATTCAGGACTGTTTAGACTAGTAATGTAGATAAGTAAATGAATGACTTAATATTCTACTACAACCTTCAATATGAACTCTAATATATTTTTCGTACCAAATTATTACTACTCCGGCAAATAATAAATAAAGCACCGAGTGGAAGTTATTGGAACAAACAATAATATCAGTAATCAATTAAAAGTATTGTTCAGTGACTGTTTTGTAATCCAAATCAGACCTTTCAGATGCCTGCAATAACTTCCCATGTACACCCTCTAGCTTCTTGACAAATCCATCCTTAGAAGAGGCGAATACCATGCGGTCCTTGACTTTAGCATTTTCTGGGGTGTACATTAAGAAGATTAACTTTGGATTTTGACCATGGGGGTCTGGCAAATCAATTGTTGCATAGAAACATTCGTACTCTGGAATAGCAGCTAAGAAATCTTCGTATGTTTCTTCTGGTCCAGATGCTTTAAACAGTATTATATTTTCATAGGATGAATCCATCTTATAAAGTAAGTATCTGTGTAGCTTTCTAATTTTCTGTTTCTGAAAAGCATCTACACAGTCTTGATGAATCTTAACACCTGAAGACATTTTTATTACAGTTAACGTTGGAATAAAAAAACTTTATTTCAATAGTAAAATATATTATAATGCTGAATTTATAATAATGATTATTAATTATTTTGTAATATAATTAATAATTAAAACGGTGCTATTAACACGTATCCTGTTATTTCTATGCACGCTTATACCTATTTATGAGGGTTATTTGTCCATTTTATATCCTTAATACATGTAGATATTTTTTTTAGACGTATAGATTTTAATACTTGCTGTCTAATTTGTTGTTGTTTGGCGCCAAGAAAAGTAACTATTATGTGTGTATGATTCCTTGTATAAACTAAGAATGAACGAAAAATCAAAGCAGTAGCTTTATTCTACGTGTATTTACAAGCCGATAGTAACACAAAATAAGTGTTATAAGAATATTCATTCTGAGTTATATTCATATTCACTGTTTCTTACCTTTTATGTTTTCATTTATTGTATTCTTTTTAATTGTTTACTATATGGAAAATAGAAAAAAAATACCAATAGGACTTAGTATTCAATAAATAACAAAATTAGTGTTATTTGTCAAAGGGAGGATCATTTAATTTGTTTTTTGTTGGGAATAAATGCTAAAATATACGGTGGCATACCAAAAGAAAATCGCTAAAAGTGTGGATACCGTGTGAATTACAAATTATAATTATTGATTTTAACTAAAGGAGCAGATTATTCACACACTATTAAATATTAACAAACGTGTTTTTACTCTAGTTATTCTCTAATGAAATGAACAATTTGAATGTCCAACTAATTTAGCTTATTTTTATAGAAAATGAAACTATATACAATGGGAAAAAATGTTAGCGCCCTTTAGTTTGCCCTGCCAATTTAAAGTCTTGAATATATGCATAAAAAGAAATAAAATATTCATTAAGAGAGAAAGAGTCAGGCTACGATAATTATATGTTAATTTGACTTTCAAACTGTTCTTATAAGCAAGTATATTGAAATAGGGCAGTAATTGAGTTAATTGTGAATTTAATAGAGGTGATTAATGAAATAAAGTAGTTGAATTAACAAACATGATTAATTAGATTTATTTGTTATTTAATCACAGATATTGTAATTATAACTCTTGAAACAAATGAATACGTTTTTAGTAGTGTAATGCAAATATTTAATGTTTGTATACAAATTTCAAAAAGAGTCAAATTAATTTTTATAGGGAGAATATAAAATATTTATACATAGCCAAATTCGTTAAAATAAATGTTTTAAAGTTTGATGTAATTGTACATAAAATATGAAGAAAAAAAAGTTTAGTGGCAGTTTGCCACTAAAAATAATGAATAATGACAGGATTTTATCACAATATATGAACATAAACACAGGATATCGACAATTATATACGGGTAACAGTGACTACTTGAGGAATGTTAGATTACCTACAAGAGAAGGCTTAGAATTTGACTACAGTTATTATAATTCAAGTAATTTTTTTCCAAGTGGAATTTTAAATATAAATAGAAGAAATACCTGTATTAATGAAATTAAAAATAGGTGTAATATTATGCATTGCGAAAATGTCAACAAGAATGAATTGTTAAGAAATTCAATAGATTACGTGAAAAAGTTGTCTATTTCAAATAACAACAAACTTGACATTTTAGACAAACAGTTAAATAGACTTGCTGTTTACGAAGAAAAATTAGAGAGTAAAAGAAGAGAGTTTAAGAAAATAGTATATGGGTTTGACGACTATGATGACAAAGATCTAAGTGAGGGACAAGATAGTAAAGAAGTGCACGCTACTATTTATAAGTACCCAATAAAATTCTCCTTAGAAGAAACTAATTTAGCCATGAAATATTTATACGAATATAAAAATACGGATTATGTAATAACAACTAATAAAAGAGCTAATTTAGAGCTTAGCATAGAAAACATCAAATGCTTAAAACCACAAAGATGGTTAAATGATGAGGTTATTAATTTTTATTTTTCTTTGTTGCAAGAAAGAAATGACAGAGCAAATAGTTGTGGAAGTAAGCCTAAAATATGGTTCTGGAATACTTTTTTTTATTCGAGACTTACTGCAAATCAAAATGGTAGTTCTGGATATTGCTATAGTAATGTATCAAGATGGACAACCAGAAAGAAAATTGATATTTTTAATTATGACCTAGTAATTATTCCGATCAATACAAACAATGTTCACTGGACTTTAGGAGTGGTTAATTTTGATGAAGATTATATTATGTACCTTGATTCTTTAGGTGGAAAATACCAAAATCATGTTGGGTGTTCAAAAATGTCCGAAATGTTTTACAACAATATGACTAGATATATACATGATGAACATCTTGACAAGAAAAAAAAAGAATTTACTGGAAGCCTCAAGCATTATACCATTTTTAAATATCCTGTTCCTCAACAACAAAATGGATCGGATTGCGGTATATTCACCTGCATGTTTGCTGAATGTATATCTGATGGTCGAAGTTTTGACTTCAATGTTGAATCTATAGATGATATAAGAATCAATATTTTAGTTGAATGTATTAGAAATTCAATTCAATAACATTTTTTTTTATCAATTTTGATATACATATCTTTGTTTAGACGCCATGTGTTTATTTCACTTATCCTCGTTTATAATTATTGAATTAGAGTATAAAACACATATTATTTATTTGTTCTTTGTTTTTAATTAAAAATAGAATTAGTTTAGTCCTTTAATAATGAAACTACAAACCTTCTATTACCCAGGAAGTTATGTCGATCCATGATGTGCATTTACCTGTATTTGTTATTCCAATCGTAAAATACCTTAAGTCACATGAATTTAAAAATGATTCCATAAGTTTGTACTGAAAAATGCCATCTAAATTAATTTTTAATGAAGATGGTGCAGTTTCCAAATGATCTGACGTTACTGTTGCAATTGAAGATATTTCAACAATGGTCTTTGGATCCTTTATTAAATATGATGCTCTTGAGCATAGATCAGAGCAAGCAACCATAAGTGTTAGGTTAAGTTTATTCTCCTTACAACCACAGTGTGTTGTGTCACAATAGGTATTTACGTTAATAACTGAATTTGATGACATTCCATATTTAATCTTATTTTTGTACTCAGATAAATCAAACTGTACCACTAAAGTTGAACCCCATCCTGTATTTGATGATACCATAACTGGAAAATACATTGCATTTCCAGAGTATTCCCAACAAAAATTTGAATAGGTATTAATTACCGTTTGAGTTACAAAATAACTAGAAGGCTTAAAAGTCGCATTTTTAACGTAGCTCTTAAATAATAAAAAACTAAAGGTAATAAATACCCTGAATATGTATAACTTTAACCTAATTTTCATTAATAGCTAATATATATTCCAAATATACCTCATTCTTATATTTTGTGTTTTCACACAAAAAAAAGAAATGCCAATTTAAGCGCCATTTCCGTTTATTTGCTTTTTATTAATCTACTACTTTTAATTATGGATCTCATGACCCAATCTAATTTAAATATTGAATTTGAACAAATATTTACCGAAATATTAAGTGTATATATTGGTTGTTTTTTAGTTGTAATTATTTGTTATCGGTTTTTAGTGGCTTTGCCATTTTACTACTGTTATTTTAATTTTGAAAATAGATACTAGTTTGGCCAATTAAATTCTTGTTTAAATAAAATAATTAAATTTTGTTTACAGGTCTACTAATTTATTTTGTCTAACTAGTAACTATTTATGTTTTACCTAGTTGAATAATGAGGAAAAAAGGTAATGTTAGATATAGAGGAAAAAATTAAGTAGTTG
This sequence comes from Cryptosporidium bovis, assembly GCF_009768925.1. Taxonomy (NCBI): domain Eukaryota; phylum Apicomplexa; class Conoidasida; order Eucoccidiorida; family Cryptosporidiidae; genus Cryptosporidium; species Cryptosporidium bovis. Next base: position 154,744 of record NW_027125041.1, read on the forward strand.
ATTTCCAAATTCAATACGACGTAAAATTAGAAATAAACTAAATTAAACAAAATAAACAACACACATTTTAAAAATTGTTCCAATAATACAAATTTTACATTACATCTAGTTAACCATAATCCGCATGTAAATACAAATGGCGCCAACGATTTATATGATTAAATACTTCATGGATTTGTAGGAGGGGTGAAGAGTATAACGGAAAGAAAATTAGAGTAGGATTAAAAGCGTAGTATAAAGGCTACATGTTAAAAAGGTAAAAGTTTGTTACATAGCATATAAAGTGATGGCTCGTGAAAGATCTGGATAGTTTTTTTTGTATTGTGCTTTGTAATATATTAGGCAATACAGAAAAGCAAGTTAGGATTCATAAATTGAGAGCTATTAGAAAAAAGTGTATGTACTACACGGACTCATTTTTCCTCTTGAATTTTAAAATATATTTATCTGAAAGTAGAATATATATAGAATAAATAGTAGATTTACATGTAAATTTTTTTGGTGATTGACGTATAAAGGTCTAAGTTGAATAATGGCGAAAATTGATTATTCAGGTATTTGAAAAGAAAGAAGACTAAGGATTATGACATTTTATCTTTAATTAAACTAATAATATCTGATTTTGTTGACATTGTTTTTGTTAGGTATTGATAGCAAAAAAAAAATGTTTAACTACTGCAGTAATATTACAGAAAGAGTTCTATACTCTACGATAAAAAATGTAATGAATAGTGTATTTACAGATTTTGAGAAAGAACAATTATCGGCGTCCTTGTTTAGTGGTAATTTTGAGATAAGGAATTTAAATATAAAACGTGAATTATTTGAAAATATATCATTTCCAATATGTTTAAGTCATGGATTGGTAGGAAAAGTGAATATAGATATAGTTTGGAGAAAAATATTTACTCAAGAATTCGTAAAAATAAGAGTAAATGATGTTTATTTAATATTCAATATGATAGATATGAAAAAATGGGATGTTGAAATGTTTGAAAAGAATTGGACAAATATTAAAACAAATTTGTTAAAACAAGATGAGTTTATGATGTTTTTAAAAAGTTCAATAGCATCTAATTTTATGAAGCAATTGGGAAATTTTTTTATATCAAAAATACAAATAGAAATAAAAAATATACATTTTAGAATAGAAAACGTCGTTAGGAAATACATGAATACCTTTGTAATAGGATTAAGTATAGAGAATATATTAAGTCAAAATTGCAATGAGTACTGGATTCCACTAGATAATGATAACAGTGATTCATATGAATCAATTCAAAACTATCGCCACAACAATATTAATAGTGTAAATGCGTGTGAAAATGAAACAAATACAAATAAGAATGGAATATTGTTTAACTATCTAAATAAAAATATTAAAGATTCATCTTCAGGAAGTAATAAAGAAGCAACTGAACTCGATATTAACAATATAAAATCGATTGTCAATAACAACTTTGACTATTTAATTTATGGTAAAAGCCTGGGAGAAGATGTCAATAAAAAGGAGTTTGAATATATTTTGGACGAGATCATAAATAAATCAAAGTCCATTTACGACATGAGGGATAAGTCAAAAAGAAAAATTAACTTTTGGTCTAAATTAAAATATAACACACCTTTGAAATGGGTTTGGAGCAATATAAATCACATAAAGAATAATGAGAGTGATAAATCAATTGGTGATAAAAATGACAATAGTGAATTAAATGTCAATAATAGACAGGAAATTAATACGCGTGATATAAGTGATTCCAGTGGCAAAAATGATAGTAGTGAAGATAGTTGTAGCAAGTATCAAAACAATTACATTGGAAACTACTACGATCACAGTTTAATACATCCTTACCCAAATAGATTTGGTTTAATTAAGGAAGTAATAGATAAATATATATTTTTAAAGGAAAATAAGGAAATACATGAATACAAAAAGAACAGATTGGTAAATGGGAATATATTAGCAGATAATGAAATATATTTAAAATCATTCAAGGTTATCAATTTTTCGATTTATGTTGATACTTTAAAAGTGGATTTTTCAAACGATGACTCAAGTTCTGCGTGGAGTAATATAATAATTGATAAACCAGATGCAGAAAAGATATCACTTTTAAATGACATATCTTTAAAGGAGTCGTCTATTCATAATTATATCATACATCCACACAAGCTTGAACTTAGACTTAGATTGAGCCCACAAATTTTAAATTATGATGATAATTTATTTGCATCTGCATTAAATGATCGTTTTTATGTACTTAATCAGGACAAGGATAATGAAATAATTCCACTTATATCCTCATACTTGGTAATTGATAGTTTAAATTTAAATATAGAGTACGAGCAAATTAGAATTTTATTAGAATTTGCAGATTATTCTATATTTTTATTTGGTGACTTTGAGGCCGGATCTTGTCCTGTAGATTACCATAGTTATCCTGACGAAAATACAAAAAGAGAGTACAGACTTTCTTGGCTTGATTTTTTAATCGGAAATAAAGATAGAAGCTGCCATGTAATTTGTGATATTGAAAATAAATATAATGTTTATTCACTAATTAAACTTAGAAATGATGTGTTTAAGTGCTTAAATTACTCCATCTATTACACGTTAAAATATAAAGATATAATTAAATTAGATTCTAAATCAATTCATGAATTGAACAATTTAAGCGCACACAAAACGAACAGTAGTGTTGTTAATGAAAATATAAATGACAACTTCAATTTAATGGAATTTGGTATTGGTTCGGTCTCTAAGGATATCGATTTGGTGAATAGCTTCGAGAAGAACCAGAGAAAGAACATAATTAACATTAGTGAGGATGATAAAATAAAAGATAATCTTTTTCAGTTTGTATTATCAAGAATAGTAATTGGACAAAATGAACATTACTTTGATTCGTTTAACATAAGTGAAGAAGCCAGTATGAAACACTCTGAAATAAAGATAGATGACAGAGAGAAGGAGGTAATTGATAACAGTGAAATAATCAATAAAACAATAGAGAACACAAAAATAATATTATCTAATAAAACAATTCCAGTATATGTTAATTTGTTTGATATAAATTCATATCTCAAAAAGGAAGATAGTAAAAAGAACCAAATAATCTATCATACCTGCCTTTTTTCATTGGCATTTAGTATATTAAATCTTTCATTAAATTATTCAATTGATTCTAAAAAGATTATAACAAAAGTTGATAGCTTCTCGGGAATTAACACAAATGAATCAACAATACTTGGAAGAAGAAACATAAGATTGAATTGTATGGATCTCTTTGTTCAATACAAACACTTTATGGAATCAAAAAAATCAGAGGTTACAGTGGCTTTGGAAAATTCATTTGTTGTTGTTGAAAGTGATAATCAAAATTCATTTAATTCAAAATGTTTACTCAGAATTGGGCCTAATATTCAAAACAGTGAACATTGTAAACAAAATAATGAGTTTGAATACTTGGTATTCCACCCAATTCTTCACAGGCCAAGTATATATACAGGAACTAGTATTTGCAATAAAAAACCATATAGAATGTATGCCAATAGTAACTGCAAATTAAATCACTTTGATAATGAAATATGTGAACATATTGGTGGCTTTTGGTTCACAATTGGTTTAAATGGGAATTTATTTAGAAAAACTCCTAGAATTTCAGTAAACGGTAAAGTATTTGGAGAGATATCATTAATGGGTTCTTATGATGTGTTAGGCAACTTTTTAGATCCAATAATTAATCATTTAAGTCCTAAGCAGAGAAATACCTATTTGAATAAAGCCAGTAGAAACATCATTAAAGTAATTAAGAAAGGTCAGCAACTCGTAAATGAATATTTTGCTGATAACAATCTTGATCTTTATGACATTGAGGAAGAGGATTCATATGTATGTAAAAAGAGTCTTCCTAATTACATTTATATAGATATAGATGCAAAGGCAAAACAGTGTTTATTTCTTCCTATTTTAAAAAACTCTCAATTAAAAGATTATAAAAATCAGGCAGTTCATAATGAACGTGATAAAAATTCACATACTGTTAGTGGTGTTTACTGTATTGATCTTGGTAAAATGGAGATTAAGGTTGGAAGCAAGGATGATTTGAAAAAAGATGTTTATGGTAGTAAAAGTAATTTTAATAAACAAAATACGGTAAAATTTTACATGGACAATATAAAAGTATTTATATCAAAAATTTCATTAAGTTATCTAAGTAGTGTTAGAGAAAGTGATCTATACATAATTAATTGTGATAATAATAATGAAGTAAACAATGTTGACAAAAGTTTATTTAAAGATAATGAATCAAATGTATTTGAATGTAATTCAAGGTATATACTAAAACCACAGGATTTGATTTTTAGTATTGTTAAACATGTGGCATACAATTCACTAGATAAACGTAACGAGAAAGACTTGAGAGAGTATATTTTAGGCTTGGAATTTTACTTAAATTTGAAGGAAAATACATGTGTTGAAATAGATACTACCGATTTGGATTTACATAATATAACCGAAATAATCAATTATTTTATGGAATTTTACTCGAGGTACAATATTATTAACTACTCAGAGATATTGATCAGTAACAGCTCAGGGGAGGAGCCGTATTTTAGTACGGATCAAAACGTAGTTGGGGTGATTTACGATAGTTACAGTAATATTGGTGAAATATGTCATTCAAAAAGTCACGGTTATAAAAATATAAGGTATGATGAAAATATGGATAGTTGTATAACATTTAACTCTGAAAATGAAAGCAATGAATACATTTTATTTGGAGAGTATGATAATATAAAGTTTTCAAGCAGTATCGAATTCATTTCGAAAGTACCTGAAGTTAAGATAACTATAAATTCTGACAGAAAATACAGAGAAATGATTGGAATGGCAATTAAAGATTTGTCTTGTGTAAGATTAGTGGTAAACACAATTGAATTCTTATTTATTGACTGCGAAAAGAACTCCAATTCAGGGATTTACATATCAATAGGAGATGTATGTTTATCAGGTGGAATATTAAATAGAAACTCGTATTTTCTGGTTCCATTAGTGTATCCTATATCTGAAAATGTTTGTAATATAACAATAAAATCATCGGATTTGAAGAATATTGATAGGTATAAAAATTTTACTGGAATACTTTTAACAAATTCTCATATAGATATACAAATAAGTAGTCCTAGATTCATAGTATATTGGGAGTTATACGGTATTATTTTAAACTGGGTAATAACATTCTATTTTAAATCGATAGCTATTTATCTTACTAAAAAAATTGATATTGACAATATTAAATCAATTTTTGTCGATAAAAATCTGATTAGTTCGGCAAAAAGATCCCCTTTATCATCTATTAAAGCCTATAATAATAATTCTACTGATAGCAAGGTTCAGTTTGACTGTTTTGACGGAGAAAATCGTGCAGATGAAAACAAAAAAGGGAGTAATATTGAATTATCGAAAAGTGATGTAATACAACTTCTCTCAATATTGAATCTGAGTATACATTTTAGGAATGTGACAGCAGTTCTTCCTTGTACTCTTTCGGATCCAATACAAATGATTATAACCGAAAAACAATCTTACTCAAACAATAGTAACTCCTCATCCTCTTCTGCTTCAGCCTATTCCCAACATTCTGTTCCAATATCTGCATCTGCAACAGGAACAAATAGCGATAGAAATAATTTCAGTGAATCAGGATCATTCTTTAAAATTGATATTTTAAAATCCCTTTTGGCTATTATAGAATCTGATATAATATACTCATTTAGTGTTGAATCAATATTTGAGATTGAAAACAAGACTAACTCAACTAGTAAGCTAAAGTATAACCACTTTAAGAGTTCTTTTGAAATATTAAAGGGAAATATTCAATTTGGAAGATCAATTACTCCCAGATTTATATTAGATCAACTTAACTCGATTTCTCAAGATGGAACTTACTTAAACAATTTAAATACGGATAATAGCCGAAATAGGAATATATTAGGAAATAAATTTATTAAGTCCTTTGGAGTCTTTAGTACCTTAAACTCTGATAATTTGCACAGAACTGAATCAGATGGTAATTCCAGTAATAAAAAGGATTCAGAATCCGTGTCAATTTCCAATAAAACTGAAATAAGAAGAAATAACACTATGTTTGACTTTAATCGTGATAATATAAGAGATAAAACACACGATTGTTATCACGAAAAGGAAAATTGGTATCATACAAACACTCTTAGATCGTACCACTTGCCAAAGACAAATCAAACCAAATATATAATAATGAAATTGGAAAATATAATTAATTCTTATCTTTGTGGATTTAACATAGACTATATAAACACAAACAATTACAATATAGTTTCGTCTTTAAGACTTAAAATAGATTATTTAACTCATCAATTTAACGACTTTAATGAGACTAAGGACTGTGCTGAAAAAATAGGCGATAATGTAAATTATGATGTAAACCCAGCCTGTTTGTTATATGTATTTTTGGAAAATCTAGATATCAAGGTAAATACAAATGATCTTTTGCATCTAATTAATATTTTTGACACGTATTATAGTATGATACAAAATAATCTATTTATTGACTTATCAGAAAATGGTACAGACTTATATTACGGTTCTTCAAATTTGGATTTTCTAGATTCAAATATTGATTTAAATAGTGAAAATAGTTCAAAATATAATGTTGGCTACAATTACCAGGTTAATACAAATAATAAAAATTCGTCAATGCTCAATTATTTACTTTATTTATTTCCATCCATATTTTACTCGACAGTAACAAGCTATAAAAAATTTATATCCCAGTTTAAGGTTGAAGGCATTAAAATTCACTACATCCCAACAAATCTCTTCTCTAACAAGGACGGAGTTCTGATAGATGTTTCAAAATCACAACTTGGAATATTTATTAATACTGAGTCACCAGATGTTAGTTTTCTTTTTGATACATTTCCATTCTTAAAATATACCAATGATAATTTTTGGCTTTTATTTGATGAATATGAAATGAAAGAAAAAGAATTAATGATACCATATTTTTCCATAAATAGTATTCCAATTCTTCCAATACTTCCGAGATCAAAAGATGTATTTTTCGGGATGATTTTTGAATTTAACAAAATATCGGTACATATTTACAACAATAAATTCATGTTTTATGACAATTTTATCGAGCCTTTTGACATAAATATAGTATCTGTTTGTAAGGGAGAGAAGGTAAATATTAAAGAAATAACTAAAGAAAAAGTTATACCAAAATGTAATATAGATATTTCGTGGATAAATGTGACATTAACTCCTGAATATGTTAGATACTGGCTTAATTGTCTGGATAACTTTAGTGAAGTTTACAATGTTTACTATAAAAAATTAAATAATACAATTAATTTGACTCATAAACAACTGTTCTTGTACAATGAATTACGCAAATCAATATTACTTGAAAATGAGGATAGATTAAATCCAGAGCAAATTATTTCCCGTAATGCTTCCGCAGAATATGAGCACCTTATTCATTTAAATAGTACTAACATCCACAGAGATTATCAGAGTAACTTTAACACTGGTACAAGAAACATTGGTAGTATTGCTAATAGTATTACTGGTAATGGAAGTTTTTTAAGAACTATAAGTGGCGACTGCAGACGAATAAACGATGGAGGTACAAACAGCTCAAACTTTATTTTCTATAATGATACTGGACAAATAATTGCAATACTAATGCCTTACTTTATAAGTAATAACAAAATAAGAGGGAGGTCGCAAACCATAAATAAAGAATTTTCAAGAGAGAGCAATTTGTCAATGTCCTACGGAGGAAAGAGGTCAAGTCATTTGAAATCTTATAGAGAGAACATTTTTGATAAACTGCTTATTAGAAAGAAATCATTAATAAATAATAAAAATTTAACGTCTCAAGACTCTGAGTTGTCTAATGTAAGTAAAGTGGCATACAATTTGAACTATGTTTGGAGATATATCAAACCAAATAAAAAGATATCCTTAAGTAGAGATGAATATGGAAATATCTATCCGGTTGTTATTAGAATAAGAATTTTGGATGAAATATTTGATATTCACAATATAAAAATGGACAAGGTTAATATGGAATCAATATATTTAACTATTTGCGAGGAAAATAATATTAGGATACCATTGTTAATTAAAACAGATATAATGGACAATAATTCATTTTTAATTTCCATCTCTTCTAAAATATATATTTCAAATAAAACGAGTAATATACTCAGATTTTTACCAAATTTTAAAAATGTTGAACAATTCCTTAATAATAGCTATTTTATTCCACCAATAAATGACACCCCTATTCCAATTCCTAAATATAATAATATTTATTATGAAACTAGCTCCAGAAAGTATATTGATCACAATTATATCATAGATATATTGGATTCAGAAATAATAAAAAAAGGTGATCTATATGATTATATTAATGTATTTATTAATATTAATAATTTGAATAAAAATATTTCTATTGATATGTTTACTCTATATTTGAATCCAAATACATTTACATGCATGCCTTTGTGGGCATGTGTACCGGTATTGAATATAATAAATAAAAAACGTGAGACTAAATATTATCCACTTAAAGTAGTATTAAATAATATATGGCTAGAAACACTAAATAATAATTTAAATAAGAATTTTAACATTAAAATCGAGCGTGATGGTACGGAAAACCAGGAATTATTAGTTAAAGAGATATTAAGTTATAGTAAATCTCTTGGTAATCAATATAAGAGGGTTTATATTGATTTAATTAATTTGTCAAGAATAATAATTCCTTTAAGATCGTATAAACTCCTTCTTTCTCCAAGGACAGCAAAAAGAAATAAGAACACATTTGAATCAATAACAATTCAATTAAAAAAAAGGATACTGGAAAATAATGAATTAAATTCAAGTAATACGGTTTCTCTTTGCTCTTCAATATGCGAATATACACTAAATAATTCAAAAAACAGTTTTCCACTCTATGTAATTAAGTTTGAAGTTCCGTTAATAATAACAAATAATCTTTTAATCCCAATACAAATTTCATTTAACAAGGATAAACACAAAGCCAATACTTCACTTGAAAAATTAACGGAAATGGAATTGAATGTAGTTGCAAGTAATTATGAAAGGGGTGATAGCTTTAATTACTCAAAAGAATATAATAACACAAATAATGGAATTGAGCTAAGTGGTGATTTTGATAATTCTACAAATGATGAAAAAAATAAGGAGAGAAAAGATGAGAGTAATTTTAACCAGCTGTTAGAACAAATAATAACTTTAAATTATCAAGGTAAGTCTTATATAAAAGTAAATAACAACGAGAGGATATTAGTTGAGTCAATCCCAAATAATATGAATCTAAGCTTATTAGATGTTTCGTTTAATAAATTCTTTGGCTTTTATAAATCGTCTCAAATACCTATATACTACAATTCATCTGGAAAAGAAATTGATAAAAACATGGTGGTACCATTAAAATTTTACAATGGTTATAAATTATTACCAAAAAATCAAATAGGAAGAATTAATAGTTTAAGTACAGTTCTAGTGAATGAATTTTTACCTAATTCAACATGCATTAACTTAACATTTGAAAAAAATAAGACATCATATATATCTAAGGATTTCATACCAAGACAAAAACAAGATTACACTTATTATACGGATAATTTATTAAAAATAAATTCAAACATTGATATCTTAGATATTATTGATAATTTAGATAATTATACAATACCTACTCCATGGAACGGTTATATGTGCCATAAATACAATACATGTAAAATTAGAATAAGTATTCATGCATCTTTATGGATAAATAATAGGCAAAATATTCCAATATATGTACTTCAAAATTCTAGTCTATCTTCTAGATACAGAATAGGATCAAATGAATTTAGGATATTACCTACAAGCAATGGCAAAACAGATATATCAATAGCATTAACTCCAGAAATATCAAAAAAGTGTCGTTCACAATTTTTCCATATAGAGAGACCAAATGTAATAGGGACAATAACTGTTCCTTCAAAAAAAAGTTCTAACTTGCTTCACAATGGCGATGGTAACGAGAATGATGATTTAAGTGGCAATCAAATTGGTTTACTTAAGGATTTATTTTTTGAAAATATTGGCTTAAAACTTAGTTATTGCGTAACAACAATTAATAATTCATCTAATTTACCTAATTTTATGATTAATTTATACAATAAATATACAATAGTTAACTACCATAATTTACCATTTTGGATTAGGGAATGCAAAAAAACGAGTCATTGGGTTTACATACCACCAAATATATCAATACCATTTCATCCTCCTACAAATAAAGTTAATTCTGAGGTTGAAATCACATTTTTAGATCCAAAAATAATTTCTGAATATAAATTAAAATATAACATTAACTTAAATGATATAATACAATATAAAACATTGCCATTGTCAATAGACAAGTTATGTGATATTCAAATTCGGCTTGTTTCATCTATAGATAATATTCCAATTTGGAATGGTAATAGTAATATCGATAATAGTTTTGAAGATAATGAAGTAGGTAATCTACACTTTAATTATATATTATCTTCAATTTCAATATATTCAATAAATTCATCAACATCATATCAAATAAATGTCTATCCATCTCAGATACCGGACTTTAGTATTGTGAATGAGACCCCATGCAATATTTTTATAAGGCAAATAAATACGGAATTATGGAATAACATCAACCCTGTTTCTGACTCAAACTATGCACTTGTGGATCCTTTTGGAGACCATATGTTGGAAGTGGTTATAGGTGTGAATTCAAATAATATAGATAATATAAAAACTGCTAAGAACAGGAAATACCACACGACAGATCATGTTCATAATATTGAGTATCTAACTTATAGTGATTATCATAAAATACCAAATTATCTATATGGAAATTATAAGATAAATGCATGGTACAAAGCAAAAACTACCTTCAATTTAAATAAAGTCCTGTCACATTCAAAGTTATACATCCCTGAACATAAAAAAATAATTTACTTTGTGATACTTATAGAAAATGGAACAAGAGTAATTAATATTTCTTTTGATAGCACTTTGTATAAAAGAAGAAGAAACGAAATTAGGAGCAATTATATAAATTATGTTAACACGAGAAAAGATTGTTCAATGCCAAATGAAGTCAACAATTATAATGATATTAATGATGAGCATTATGTCGAAATTGAATGTGAGAACGGTCATGAAAATGACAAAAATGTGGAAAATTTAAATAAAAACAGCAAATCCCTAATAAAAACAATTGGGAATAGATTAAAAAATACTAAAAGGGGTAAACACAAATTTAAAAAGATTATAGACGAAGATGATGCCGAACTTGAATATGATGATATTTATGAGAATCCTGTGATAGATAATGGAGAGAATATTGATAAAAACGAGAATAACGCATTTGTTAGGTCACATCAAAATTCAGAAGCAGACATACATAGAATAACAAGTGATAATAACTTAGAAAATGGTACATTTCAAAAAAACAGCTTCGTTTCCTCATTTGAAACAGATTTATCTCAAATGAGTAATTCTAATTTATCAAGGATATCATCTGGTCATAATATATTTTTGCTTGTTGATAAAATAAGACCGGAAACAAAAATATCATTTGAACTAAGAATAAATTGTGATGGGTTAGGGATATCATTTTTATCAAATAGTAATAAGGAGATAACATACATGTCTTTTCAAAAAATGAGTATAACCATAGAAAAATCTCTATATAACTTAGATCAATTTCATATTAGATTTAGAATAATGGAATTTCAATTAGATAATCATATAACAAGTTCAGCTGAAAATACAATAATTAGAAAGGCAACTCCCAGTGAATTTTTAAGGTTATCAAAACTGAAAAGTGAAAAAAAGAAAGGTTACTATTCCCAGCTAATAAAAAAAACATCAAACTTTTACTATGGTAACGATAGAGCTAATGTTGAAAATAAAAACGGAATAACTGATAATGATAACAATAAAGAATTAGATAATGTATTGAATATAGAAAATTATTATGGGATGGAATCGTTATTTTCTGTGGGTGTATTAACTTTAGGTGAGGGAACAAAGAAAAAAACCGAAATAATAAGAATACATAATAAATTATTAAGTTATATGAAATTTGGATCTGAAATAAATAATGAAGCGAAAATAAAAGAACAGAATATAAAAGAAATTTTATGTATGGAATCGTTTCTGGATGTCCAATACAGCATAATACTAGATAATAATAATGGTATATCAAACAAGTATGGGAGTAATGGTGTAATAGAAATGCCATATTTTTATTTTTGGATATATCCGTTAAGTATACATTTAGATATAGACACATTGAAAGAGATGGTATCAATATTAGATTTATTAATAAATCGTATATTGTCTCCAACAGAAGAATTGGAAACAACAAAGACAGAAGTTCAGACATTACCATTGATAGAAAATTTAAAATCAGCATCTAGATATGTTTATATTCAAATATTATTAATGAATCCAATACAAATATTATGTTCAACAAGCAAGAGCACGTGGAATGTATCGTCAAATCAGAGCAGTAATTATATTGATTGTTATAATGTAATGAATAATATAAATAAACTGAAAGAAAATGAAATCATTATTAAGAAAATAATTAAAGACCATAACATTTACTGTTCACAACATAAAAGTCATGCAATCAATTATAAAATAGTAAATAATTTTGTTGAGCAACATTTAAACAATGAGTTATTTATTGATCAAGAAAGAAACAAAAATAATATTATACTTACAATTAATGATGAGAAAATAAACAATAATATCAATAATGATGCGAATTCTAGTAATATTAATAAGAATGAAACAATTAAAGATCAAATTCAAAGTAATTTGACGTTAAATAGAACAGGTACTGAGCTTATATTAAATATTCTTCAATGGCTATCCACAATGCCATTTTCAAATGTACCTATAGAGTTTAAAGGCGTGGTTAATGAATCAATATTTATGGATAGCGAAAAATGTATGAATCAGGTAGGAGATTTATATAAACAACAAATATATTCACATATAGGTAAAATAATTGGTTCTATAGATTTGTTGGGTAATCCAATAGATATATATATACTGTTAAAAGAGGGATTGTTAGCGTCCAAGTACCACTTTGATTTGTTCAAAAGAGCAAATAAATTAAAGGAAAGAATAAACAAAAATATGGAGAAGAAGATAATAAAAAACAAGGATAGCGATTATATCAATACAGAAAAAAGCAATAGTATCGTTGATTACATTAATCACCGAAGTAACAATACTGATATCCTAGATTTCTGCAACTACAGTCATAGTAGTAACATTGACGAGGAGGTAGATAGATTTATAAGGGAAAATAAGTCATTGGTGTTGAAATATAATGCAGAGTTAATGTCAAAAATAGTATTATTCTCAATAAAAGAAATACTAATTGGACTACAAATATTAATTGTAACGTGGATGGCAGTTATATCGCAATTTATTGCTAGAATGACAAGTGCAGCAATACATTTATTAGAGGTAACTTATCTGCTCGATCAAGATTCTTTAATGAGTTATTGGTACGGCACACCATTATATGTAAACCGTTATTTAGCAGATAATCCAAAAAACTTAATAGACGGTCTACACAAGGGTTTATTGCGTTCATTTTTGATATTATTAAGTATTATGATAAATTTTTGGAATATTCCAAGAGGAATGAAAAGACAACATGGAATTGCAGGTATATTCATAGGTATTGTAACATCAATAATAAGAATAATACCAGCAGCGTTTGCTGCTTTTATTTCAATATTTTATGGTATATCTTCGGGAATAGTCCAAAGTTTGAGAACTAAAATTGAAATAAAACACATAAGAAAGTTAAGAATAGTATATAATGATTCACCAATATTACCTTATAATCCAAATCAGAGCATAGCAAATATAACGTTAAGTTCATTAAAATTGCTAAGTAACTTAAAAGAATCAAAAGTAATAACATACATTCCTTTTCAAACAATAGAAAATAATATTGATAACATTATTATAAATAGAAACAATGAAGAATTCATTGATGAAAATATTATGGGTAAGAAATTTTTGATATACAATTTGTTAACTAATAATGATGATACATCAACGAGTAAGTATAACGGTTTGATAATACTAAAGGATTGTATATCATTGTTAAAATTTGGCAAAATAGTATGGATAATACCAATAATAAATATAACAAGAATTAATTTATATTTAGTGGTAAACAAAGTAAACTCTGAGGAAAAAAGTAAGAGGATAAATATAAAGAATATATTCGCTGGAGACAACAATAAAAATATTAATAATGATGGTAGTAATAATAATATAAATAATTCTAATTTCATTGATGCCAAGAGTCATATATTTGATATTATCAAAGATGACGTGCATAAAAATGTAATACACGATTATAATAGCAAAAAAACATTTGAGTTTCATTTATTCATTAGGTCTGATAATATTATTCAAAACGAAATTTCAAAAAGTAAATTTAGTTGTTTTTCAAATACCAAAAATATTGGCAATAATTTAGATACATTAAATACAGTTATTAATGATAATTCAAATGGTATGAACGCAACCTTCAACAAGAATGGCAAGATAGTTAACTTATTCTCAAATAAAAAGTACATTCGTCAGTTTTTACTTCCTAAAAAGGTCAATGATGTGCAGGTAAACAAAAGGTTAATAATCAATAGCAAAATGAACATCAAAACTAATAATAAAACACTTAATGATATTTTTAACAAAGAAATTACCAGTCAAAATAGCACTAGTGAATCAAAAAATATTACAAGTCACAGTATCATTGACATGTATTCTAGAAAGAGTTCTATTGTTTCATTCGCGTCGTCACCATCCTTAAATAATCAATTTCCTATGAGTTCCTACAAACTCTTCACTGAAAAAATAATATTTAGTGTTCAAAATGAGTGCGACGCATCTAACATCTTTTCATTACTTTCAAAGTATATAAACTCCGAATGAACAATTAGATAATTAGATTAGAAAATAAACAAGTATAACTATTGTTTAAAAATGTATGCATAAAATCACAAGCTAACCCGCCTTTTTTTAATTTATTTGGCACTTGTGCACATTAAAAGCCAAGAAAGAGAAATCAAATAGGTGTAATTCCCCATTTATCTTTAAAATTTCTGCCGTTTCCTGACGTAAATTGTAGTGAAAATGCAATAATGGATACTGATTTGAAGGGATACCTGGTGCAAATTCAGAGAGAGGCTAGAAAAAATACTAGAATAAACTATATATTGGGGAATACAAGCGGTGATCTCGTAAGTAGTAGCAATAGATTTGAAAACTGTGAAAATTAATAAACTAAAAATTATTCCTTTTTCAATGTTTTGACCACTTAAAAACAAGGACTCAGTGGTTTCTGCAATATCATATTCAAAATTACTTAATGTGATAAATTTTCCAGTTAATTTTGAAAATGATACAAGAACGAGAATTTACGGAAAACATGTACCTATATTAAACTTTAATAAAGAGAGCATAGGACTAAAATTTGCTTTAATTGAACTAATAAATTATTTCTCGGAAAAAACTGCTAGTGTACCAATTAATATTTCTGAATTTTCATTTATTTTCTTTGATGATATAAGGACAAGTTTAATAGATAAAATTGAAAATAGAGATGCAGAAGATTCAAGTAGTTTTTCAAATGATAAAGGTCCTTTTATAACTCTAGTAGATCACAATGTTTTGGATAATTCGCAAAAGTTGTAAGTTCCTCTCTTCGAAAATTAAATAATTCTGTGTTATATTTTAGTTTTGAGAACAACATAGTATCTATAGTTGACCATCACGAGGACGATAATACAACTAAATCTACATTTAGACTTTCAAAAGGTACTAAAATAGGGAGTTGTTCAACATTAATTGGAAAACTTGTAAGTTTACTTAGATAAATAAATATTTTAAAGGAATATTCACATTAAATGTGAATAACTTTTTTCAACAACAAATATCTTTTAATATCAGTGGATGGATTGCCATAATGATGGTAGATTGTCAGATGAAGACTTATTGGCAAATAAGTATTATTTGTTAATGTTGATAGGAGCAATATTAAAGGGTTAGTTATTTTACTTTATTTTTTTCACTGAGATTAACAGGTTACACATTAAAGATACTTCAAATTTTGATAAGCGTTCATTAAACAAAAGATGGTGCTTATTAGATAGTCAAATACATAATTGGTTGTGCAATAAGACAAATATAAGCAATAAAGAGTGCATGAATTTATATAAAAACAGACTTGAAAACTCAAACAGAAACACAGTTTTATTGTTTAAAAATGATTTAACGGATTTATTTAGCATGGACTATAAACTTTTTAGTTACAAGAATGATAGTTTTAATGTAGGATATTCAAGTTTTGAGATCAATATTACGAGTATAATAAACTACTACGAAAATAGCAAATTTAATGAAAAAGCTGTAAATTATATGAATTTTAAGAACTTAAACGTATATATACTATTGAGTACATTTGTACTAAGTAACAACAGTGATACTAGTTATTTTTCACCGGCCGAGAAAACTATATACAATGATTTATTAACAGACAAACAAAGGGAGTATCCAGCAATAATAAAGCAAATAATGATATTCTCGAGAGAGCATTGTGCTCTTAGTGAAATCTTGAATGGTATAAATACGATATTATTGTTAAAAGAAATAGATACCAATTCTAACAATACTATTAACAATTTTTATCATGGACTGTTTAATATAAACAATGTAGCTAACTCTTCAAGAAAGAAAATAGAACCAATAATAAAAAAATTAATTAATGAATCCAATAATCTTTGAAAGATTATTTTTAACTATATACTCTGCATATAGATTTGAATAGTCTT
Source organism: Cryptosporidium bovis (assembly GCF_009768925.1). Classification (NCBI taxonomy): domain Eukaryota; phylum Apicomplexa; class Conoidasida; order Eucoccidiorida; family Cryptosporidiidae; genus Cryptosporidium; species Cryptosporidium bovis. The sequence goes on from NW_027125041.1 coordinate 171,733, forward strand.
TAATTAGTTTTTTAAGTCTTGTATTTTTACCGTTTTTTAAACAGTCATTTTTGTTTATATTGCTGCTATTCTTATTTTTATTATTAACACTGCATTTAGAATTGCACTTTAAATCACACCTAAATTCACTACCAGAATCAGAATCAGAATATGATTTCGATTCTGACTCTGACTCTGACTCTGACTCTGACTTAGGCTCGAACTCTGACTCAGATATAAAGCTTAATTCTGACTCAAATTTCATATTAGATCCCAAGCATTTCTCAACTTCAGCCCTCAGTTTTGAATTAGTATTTAGTTTTATATTTTTTTTCTTCCTTTTATTATTGAAATTACTGTTCGTATCATGACTATTATTATTTCTAGTGTTTTTGTCAATCTTAGTGTTATTACTTTTACCTCCTTTATTTCCATTTCTCTTCGTACTTTTGTTTCTGCCTCCACTTTTACTTTCGGATTCACCTTTGTTAATAATTGTTTTTTCGTTGTCTTTGCCTGTCATATTATGTTCATTACTTTGATTAGTGGAAATGCTGTCAAAAATGCCACCACTACTCTTGTTACAATCATTAGTAGGGGTACTTTGTCCGCGATTACTAATGCCTTTTATACCATAGTTGTTATTTTCCAGGTTTGTTTTGTTTTTAATATCAGACTTAGTTAATTCAAAGGTGTCTTTTATGCAATTATTACTGGTTTCATTATTCTCATGGTTTATATCGTCTTTGTAATTTTGTTTCGCATTAGTTGAGTTATTCACTTGTTTTCCTTCAATATTGATTGTTTTGCCCTCAACTCCATTAACTAATATATCACTGTCATTCTTTTTGCTGAACCCTAATGAATTGATTACAATAGATTTACCTATAATCCCCTCTACTTCTAGCTTACTATTGTTTATGTTATCGTAATTCAAGTACATATTCTCCATATTTCGTGGATCTATTATTAATATTACAGGCTCCCTAAATATATGTTCCTCTTTTGGAATTGGTTTTTTCGCGTTTTTTACTGAGATCAAATCATCCATATTTAAATCCTTGCCTATTATATATGGATCTATATTAGTCATTATATCCTTCAACCTTTGACTTAGTTGATAGTAAGATCTACAAACTTTTCCGCTATTTGAATGGGAGTCATTTCCACAGTCCCCACAATTAATAGTGTAATTATTGTATCCATTTTTGAGTCCACCATAAACACTCTTCTCGAATTCAAATATTGAATTACTCATACACTCCATGCTTGTGCTCATTACTTTTGAAAAATTTTCAACTCTGTTTATTAACTTGTCCAATAACATTCTCCTGTCACTCATTATTTCATCTATCTTTTTTTCAAGCACTTTTGCCCCTATTTCTTTTACATACAGAGAATCTCTACTTATATTGCTACTTATCTCCATTAAGTGTTCTCTCCAAACTTCCAAACGATCCTTCATAATCTCCATTTCCTTCACTGAATCATCGTATAACTTTATATTTGTCAACATTTCTGTTCTATTTGCATTGTTATTCTCCATATAATCAATATCAAGATAATTATTACCTTTCTTCTTTCTACTATATTTACTATTGTATTTATTCCGATACCTTTGATTATTGTAATATTTATTATTTACTTTACCATATGCATCGTATTCACTCCCATTTTCATGTAAATCCTGATCCAGAAAGCCATCATTTATGTCGTAGTGATCTTCTCCATTAGATTCAAAGCTACTTTGTTTAATTAAGCTGAAATCATTATCATAGCTATAATCTTTTGTACAATTAATGTAATTTGGTGTACCTAATTGCTCTAAATTAGTTTTGTTTTTAAACTCTCCACTTTTTATACGATTAATATTCATCCTTATCTATAATAAAAGAAAAATAATAGCACTCAATTTTTTAATAATGTTTAAATTTAATTATCAATATTATACTACCTCAACAAGATTTTTATTAATATTTGATTCTTTTTATTAAAACTACAGTCAAAGACAGAATAATCTTCAAAGAAAAGTTTATTTTATTAAAAAAGATAGAGTTTCTACTTTGTTCATCACTCCTCGACTATTCTCGTATTTCTTTTTACTTACAAATCTAAAAAATATTTAGAAAAGTGTGGCAAATTAGTGAATATTTCAGACCTAAACGAAAACTTTTTTCTAGGGGCGAAGAAATATAGATAATTTTAATAAACTGCAGATATTTATATCTTGTCTTAATAAGCCTGTTTTTATCCTAAAAAATCAATGAAAAATAGAAAAGTACACAATATCTTTAAATATCAACTTTGACCTAAACTTGATTTTCTGCATAAACTTATCCATTCTTTGTCGGATATCCCTGCCACAGTGACTCCATCTTTTATACCCTTGTTTTCATTACCGTTACACTCATCATGTTCACCTCCGTTATTGCTGCAACCTTCCTTGTTATCAACCTCTTTCTCAAAAATATCGTAAAGTTGTTCCAATTCTTCATGAAGCTCTTCTAATTCCTCCTGTTGTCTGTCACATTGATCCTCCAAGCCCTTAATCACCTTTTGAAAAGCTCTTATTTCGCGGTCATGTTGTTCTATATCAGTATCCAATCTATATGTTAATAAAGTATAAAAACCAATGTATGGTTCAGGTGCTCTTCTTCCATACGATTTTAGAGGCCTTATCAATTCTCTGATTGATAGTACCTCATTTTTATTTGCAACTAGAGGATCTGGGTACTTATCTAAACGTTTTAGTATTTCATTAACTTGTTCTCTTCTCAATACAGTATCAAATCCTGACTTTTCACCAACATCTCCTTTCAAGACATGTTGATTAGTTTTATCGATGGTAGAGTTATTATCAGTATCATTTACTATCATTTTATTGGTATTGTTTCTACTTAAGTCTCTTCCTGAAAAAATTCCGAGTCCAAGACTAGTTAACTCTTTTTCCAAAGCTAGTACATAGTTGTTTTCATCAGATAAATGCAATGACTCAAAGTCGGAACTATCACCCATATAACTATTGTCTAAATCTCTACTATCAATACTTGAAGGAATTTTGTTACCACCAAAACTATTTGCAATATTGTTTCTTGATGTCAATATAAAGCCCTTTAATCTGTGATATATCCTTACCATTTCTTGCAATTTAATTAGCAACTTATTTTCATTTAAATTTGATCTTTCCCATTGCTTGTTTAATATATATATCATCTGAACTATACCATATGATAAATATTCGTATTTATTCAAAAACCCATAATCGCTATTGTCTCTTTCTTTATCTTCAATCTCATTTATTAAGTTTCTTTCACTGTTCTCAATTTCCATAATAAATTTGTCGTCATTTAAGTCATAACGACCTGCTATCCTATTGTAATCAACATCTTTGTACAAATAAAACTCAATTATATATTCATCGTACAATATTTCCTCCATTAACCATAACTTTAAGCGTGAGATAATTGATAATAACTTTCTATTAATTGAATCCCCGTGTTTACTACTTTTCAGCCTCTCGGAGAACTTCGACGATCTACCACTTAAATTACCTCCCCCATCCGTGTATTCCCTTTCAGTTGTCAAATCTGAGAATGACGTTACTCTGCTATTACTACAATTTGAGTTGTCACCTGATGTACCCGAACTTCTTTCCAATTTCTCCTTCAAGTAACTTATTTGTTCATGAAATATCTTTAAAATCCTTTTTTTTTCTAAAAGGGCACTCTCAATTCCCTCAAAATTCTCCATATCACCCTCCATTCTTTGTAGTATCTCGTTTATTACTGCTTTAATGGGAGACAATATAATCTTGATTTTATTTTCGCCTGGACCTGAATATCCAACATTATTTAATCTTCTACTGCGACTACTATTGTTGTTATTGCTATTGTTGTGAGTCAAACCAATGTCATTTCCATTGTTATTATTACAATCATTATCATTGTTGTTTGAATACTCTGCTTTTTCTTGACTTGAAAAATTAATCACTATGCTGCCCAGTAATTCTGTCTCTTCATTCTCCAAAAATTGTATCATTAGTAATATTTTTGATTTAAATGAGACCAAACCACCTAATTTCATCATTAAATTAAACCATTCCTGTTTATTTTCATGCACACTCTCACCCATTACATGTTTTATTCTATTAATATTATTCTCATATTTATCCTCCATTTGTTCAGATGCAAATCTCTCAGTAACTTCATTAAATAGAACATGCCTAACGCCACATTTATTTTTTTCCTTATTTAATTCATTATGTTCATGTATTAAACTTTGTGATGACGATGTATTACTAATATCATTAAACAATAATTCCTCTTGCAAAGTTCTTATTTCCCTTGCAGCAAAGTTACCATCCACAACTGTACCTCCAGTACTCTTTCTACTAAATGCTGCCTCGAAATTCTCATCACAATTTCGAACGCCACATTCAATTCTAGACTGCATGTCTGTTCCTGTAAGTATATTTACGCTATCATTGCAATTCTCCAATTCCAATAGTCTTTGTTTATAATTATCCAATATCTCGTTCAACTCTCTTAAATCACTGTTCAATTTTTTATTCTCTTCTTCCAGTCTTTTTATTTCCTCATTCTTCTTCTTGATAATTTCTTGATCTGTATTTGATTTTTTTAATGCAACCTCCTTTTCGTGGTTTAGTTCTTTCAACCTCTCTTTTAACGCATTCATAAACTGTTTTTGTGTTTCAGACTCATCAACTTTCTTTTTCAACTCCATCAAAGTACTTTCTGAAATAAATATTGTAGACTCACTTTCGCCTCTTAAAGACATTAAATCTGAATTTCTTTGAAAATCTCTAATATCAGATAAACTACTCGTTCTGTGACCATCTATCCTCCTTATTCTCCCTCTCATCTCCTCCAACGTTTCATCGTCGTAATTATTTGCCTTCAATCTCCTATCCAAAAGTTCTTCTCTTGAACTTCTAACCATTGTTATTGTTGAGTTATTGAACTTTTAAACTCAGTTCCTATCACATACAAATTAGCACTGTTTCCATACATAAGAATACGATAATATATATATTAAGTTTCTCTTATCGTCAAAATAAAATCAAATTATCATTTATAATTTATCATTTGTACACCAAATAAAACTGTTTTTACTCGATATTAGTCATAAATTCCCCAAAAAGTCAAAGTATGCCTGAAAAGATAACAAAGTATTCAATGTGTGAACAAAGAATAGTTGCTCTTAAATAAAATAAATTCTACTTTTTATTGATAAAATTACATGCATTTATTTTTTTCAGTGGTTCCCGCTTAAACCCGTTTTACATCTTGAAATGGGGTTTGTATTGTGAAAAGACGGAATTAAACACAAATGAAAAAATAATCGCTACTATTATGTTTACCCATGCCAGATACCAAACATTTTGAGTTAATTTCACGGCTTTAAGAACTAATTCACTCTAATATATATAAGCAGCTTTTTTCACTCTAAATTTCAGTTCTCATATCTTTTTAAGCATTTCTATACTGAAGGAGAGATATAAACGATAATTCAACTGTACAGAATCAAAACTACACGGCAAGTTATCAATTTTATTTGTGATAAACTTAGTTTAGTTTACTTTTATTAACTGTTTAAATCTTCTCTTGTTTTGAAATTTAAACGAAGCATGCTCATGATTCCGGTTTTTATACATGTTAATGTAACAAATTACGTGGTTTCTGCATGTTAATTAGCGCCTAAAGGCGGATGGCAAGTAATTAATACATAAATGACAGAAACATAGGGCAGGAATGTGAATAAAAATAATTGAAATAAGTGTGGGAAATGAGGGAAATGGAGAGAAGGCTACTCGGTGAGTGAAAAAATGTCAAGTAATTATAAAGTCCATGTTTGTTGGAGAATAAAGAATGGTATAGCAACTTGAAAAATATATTTAGAGTAAAAATAAAGTTATAGATACATTATTAAGGTTTTAGAATAAAACTTTAATTTATAATTTAGTAATAGTTTTTCAAAATTTGAAAGTAAAGTTTTGAAGAGGGCATTTATTTATTGTTTTTATTTATTTAATTAATATAAGGTGAATAAGTATATACATAAACAAGTGTAAAATAGATAGATAAGATTCATACACTTGTTAGGTTTGTATATTTGTTTGGTTTATTATTTTGTTATGTTGAATAGGTTTATAGTATAATTAAGTATTTAAAGTGATTAATAAATTAGAGTAATTAGTAACTAAGCGAGTAAAAATAAATATAGAAAGAATGGCCTGTCCAAGACTCTTGAGTGATAGTGATTTATGTAGATTTAGAACAAAACCATGTAAAAGATCAAAACAAATGGGTTGCGACTTTGGAATTTCGAGATGCCAGTATTCACACAATATATATTGGCCGAGGAGATGTCCATTTTATCTCTCAAATGAGTCAACGATAAGATACATTCCAGTATTATGTCCAGATATAATTATAAAAGAAGATGAAAGCTCAGTATCGCATTGCAATAGGGGTGGAGGATGCCCATTTGCACATTCATTTGAAGAAGTTAATTATCATCCACTTATTTATAAAACAAAGTTATGTGATCAATTTCAAAGAGGAGACTGCAATACATATTACTGCCACTTAATTCACGGTCTCGCAGAAAGAAGGGAACCTAAAATATATATTTTACCATATACACAAAATGTAAATGTTCCAAATTATCCAGGAGTTGTTATTGCAAATAAAGCAATAACTAAAAGTATGGGAAGTGGGGGAGGTTCTAGTGTACAATTTATTGAAAAGGAAAAATCACTAATGCACAAAAACTATGCCAATAATAGTAGCGATATCAACAGTGCAATGGACAACAATCTTTCCAATAGGAATGGACTTAAAATGGTAATGAGGAATATAGGTGATGGTATTTTAAGGAGTAGTTTAGATAATTTGCTAGGAGATAATCGTTGGAGCGAGAGAATATTTTCTTCATCAGTTGCGTCTTCACCAATTAATAGTGGAAGTGTTTGTGAAGAAGGATCAAATGGATGTTGGGGGAATAATGGTGGTGATATTAACAATACTGAAAGTGAAGTAAACAGCCAGGATGAAAACACAAGAAATGAAAGCATAATGAATGTATTTAGAGCTTTAGTGTTGGATGATAATACAATTATTTCAAAAGAGGATCTTGGCAAAAACATTCAAGGAGTTGGAATTGAAGTAGGTGGACAAAATGATAAAGTAGTAGTAAATGAAGTTAAGGGAACTAGTGCTAGTAATGCTGATGTAAGCAACAATATTAAAATTAACGACAATTTAACCTCAGAAACTGTTGTTAGCATAAAAAATACAAAAACTGTTGGAAATAAAAACTCTAACATTTCGGTTGAGGAAAAGATAAATAGGAATAATCCTACCGATATGTTAAATAATGAAAATTCTAACAAGTCTAACTTAAAAAGTCAGTAATAGATTTAATACAATTTAATCATTCAAGATGGAATTTCAATTTTTGCGTATTTCCAACAATAATATAATGAGATGGAAATTCACCTTGTTCATTTAATCCAGGGCAAAGTACTTCAATTGTTGGGAAATTAGTAAAATTTGTTGTGCGATGTGGCTCGTCAACACTTGAAGATGTCTGTTCTTCATTAACAGCTCTTATGTGCAATATTCCAAGGAGGGATGAGACTTGCACAGTCTCCAAGCTTTTAGCATGGCTTATACCTGCTATCGTATTCAAGAGGCCTTTTAATGGTTTGTTGTGTGGAAGAACTTGTGCTTTGTTGCCTATCATTGACACATCTTGGTCAGCAGGAAGAGCAGAAGCCGGAAGAGAAGCTATTTGTAGTTCAACAAGATGACACCATGTGCTAGAGATTAATGTTGAAGTATTCACAACTGATTTACCATCCTCACCCAAAGGAACTACTTTTAAATTAATTGTGTGTGGTCTAAGAGGAGACTCCGGTGAACCAAAAAAGTAAAATTTTAAACATTCTCTTCTTATTTCGGCCAATCTTTGAGAAGTAATGCTAATAACCCCATCTGATTTTGACACTCCAACAACCGATATTTTAGGAAGTACGGAAAACTGTTTTTCTTTCAATACTAAATCGTCATTTGAGGAGTCATTAACTCCGTTGTTATTACCATCACCTTTAGTTGAAACAGATGAATTAGAATTAGCTATTGCTTCAAGTTGGTCATAACTTTGTGGTTCTTTGTAATCAAATCTATTGGCCAAATAGTGTTGAGTGCTTGGATCATCCATAACTACTACAATATCTATATCAAAAATTGATATGAGCTCCAATAATAATTCATTCGATGGTTGAAATGGTGCATTTAAAATAAAACCAGATGCCAAACTATTTGTATCTTGAATGCTTTGATTTCTAAGTATTATAGAAGCACTTAATAGTTTACAAAGATAAATATAAAGCTGTAAGTCATCAGTTACGTTTAAATGCCCAAAGAAAAATGTAAGTGGGTTTCTTAGTTCTCTATAATGAAGAAAAAACTCATCAACTTTAGTTGCACCAATAACACCTGCTGGAAACTGCATATTTGCCTTATCTGTAGATCCTCTTGGATCCAAGTCTATAAATAGTGGAGTGTAACCTCTCCTTGCAGCATAATTACACAAAATTTGGCATAGTGTTGATTTTCCAGAGTTTGATGAACCTGTTACCATTACTCTGGGGCCAAGGGTACCATAAAGTTTTGAAAAACTTCTCCTATTATCCAACACCTGAATAACCTCCATATAGTCCTTCATGCTATTATTCACACTTTCATATTCCTGCTGAACTGGTCCTCTAATTTGTAATATACAGCCATGCCAAGTATAAATAGCTATCCTAGATAATGGTGCCACTTTTATATCTACATCCGGAGGTAACTCTGCTCCAAATATTTCTGCTGAAGTTAAATTTGAATTGTTACCGGTTATAGGCCCTCCTGACACCCCACCAGTTGAAGAGTAAAGTCTTATGGTGCAAGACTGATTCGGATCAGCTATTATACGAAGTTCATTTCCAGCTTCAATCTTATAAGCTCTAAGTTGTGATTTTGCTCCCGAAGTTTCAGATGAATCCATTTTCTTTTTGTTCTTAATACAAAAATTATAGGGATATGCTCTTGAATTGTTTAAGTAATACCTAATCTACAGTTATCACCGATGTTTATTCTGATTATTTTAAAGGTGTTATAACTTTTTTTAAAATTTAAATTGTAACAGAAGGGAATAAAATCAGTCGGAAATAACTGCAAAGTAGAATATTTATTGGTTTGTTCTTTATTTCCTACCTGTCGTATGCATCAACGTATAGACAGAATGTTAAGTGTCAATTCAAGCACAGTTGGTCGAATCTTTAAGAAATAAAGAGGAATAGAAATGTGAAAATAAAAGAAATAGGTTTATGGCTAGTCGCATAAATATACAAGTACAAAGCAAAAATTCTTGCCATGGCGCCAATTCTTTGGCTTTTCAGAAATGTCAAAATAAACTGATAGTGAGGATCTTGTAAAAAAGGACTACAATTGCGTAAGTTAAATTACAAAAGATCCACAAAATACAGTGTATACATAAATAAAACTTTCGATCAATCAGCATCACCTTGGTTGTATTAACTTTTAAAACTAAAAACTAATAATATTTAAAGTTATTTTTATTTAATAAGAATAATTACAAATTTTACATTCAAATATAGTAATTATTTAATTCAGTAGTTAATGTATATTATTTTAAAGGATACAAATATCTTACAAAAGTGTTTTTTTTACATTTTAAGAAGCTATAAATTTAAATGAGTAAACATTTTTGGAATTAACCTTAAGGTTATAACTCTATTTTCGACGACTAAAAGCATTTAATTCAAGATAAGAAAATAGCGATACTGGGTTTAAACAACTTATATAATAAATTATACAACAGTAATAACTATAAACTGTACATATTTATGCAATATAATTCTAAAATTTGTTTCTACCTTTAAAGCAAGGCATCATCAATTCAATAAGTATTTTGTATTCACCTGCTAGAATCGACTATTATTCTGACTTAATCCACTATTAATACTGCATAATCCAATATCACAAGTGTCATATTTTCTATAATAACAGTAATAATACAGAGGAAATGTGCGACAAAATAAATGTAGGCATTAGAAGGGTGAATGTATTGTTGGGGTATTACCCTGACAATTACATAAGTAGTAGTTTGATGGATCTATTAATGAGTTCAGATTTAATATGTTTGTGTCACAATTTAAATGATTTGGTTATAGATTCGTTAAATGAAAATAAACTTTACAAAAATAAAAGATTGATTGAATTTAACAGTAAAAAAAGCTCCAAAATGTGGATAATAAAACCAATAATTGACAAAATAATAAACGGAATTTGCTGTACTATTAGCAGCTTAAAAAAGAGAGTAAAGCCTACAGAATATTTGTATTTGTATAGCAATAACAGAGTTTTTTTGGAATCAAATACATCTATTACTTTTAATGTTGCTGATGACTATTTTTTGTACTTGCAAAAAATACAATACCTGGAATTTGATGTCTCAAATTGTTACTCTGGATTTAGACATTTAGTACTGGGTAATGTTGATTTTACAAGTAATGAACTGAAAAATCAGATTTGTTGTATAAAGTCTCTTAGATATTCAATAAAAGAAATTATATGGAAAATATTTGTGATGGAAATACTTTTTAATTGGCCTGTAAAAATAAGTGATAAGATCGATGATATGGCCTATATTGATTTTTCAAAGCAGATTTCGTTTATAATCAATGGAAATTTTTCAGAAAGTAACTATTTAAATGAATTCTCTACGTTATTTGGGCATGGTGAACTTGTCCCTATTAATCATTATTCACAAGTGAATTTTTCAAGCTATATCTTGTCTTTTATTACTTTTTCTCACGATGACATACTATACTTTAATTCGATGTTTCCACCAAGAAAAGTAGTCGGACCTGATTTTAAGGATATCGAGATACCTGAAATAATTCTAGACCCCTCATCCAAATTCAATTTTAATCGTAGAGATGACGAATATAACACCATTATTAACAAGAATACTGCTAAATACACGAGGTTTATACTGAATAATAAATTCGAAATGTATAACGTATCAGAAAACTACAAAAGTGATGGTCAGTCTTTATCTTGCTCAATGCAAGTTCTGTCTATCTAATTAAAGGGCAACAACCGTTTAACTCACGCGAAAATTTTCTATTGTCCCCCGTGTTCTAGAGTGAACAAAAGGTTTTATCGTTGCTAATAACTCTGAATTGTTTTAAAATAACCTCTTTTCTTCTCTCGTATAACTCCCTTGCCTCGTTTAACCAATACATGCATATACATAATGCCAAATTGGCGCCGGCAGTGGCGCCAATGCGTGCATTACTATAATCTAAATATTATAATACATACGAATAGTAAACCTAGAGTATAAATTTTAAGTGGGGAGAGGGGAAATAAAACAAAGCTAATTTAATTATATGTATGTGTGTGATTAAGAAGTTTTCTTTTAAAAAAGTCATAAAGTAAGTTAAGATTGATTTTCTTTTTTAACTTTGAGTTAGTTTTATCTTTCTCTCCTAGAAAGTATTCGAGAGGAGTTAAAGATCGATCTAATAAATACAAAGGTGATTCAAATCCCACTACAGACAGGAGTATATGTGGGTTTTTTTTGTTTGCGTATGATATGTTATAATTTAATTAAATACAGCCAAGGAGAAGAGTGTATATCTTTTAAAACGAGTACTAAACTATAAGTTATTTCAAAGTAAGATTAATAAAATAAGTGGCAAGTAATATATTTTAGATTGAAGAGGGATAATTAACAAGGTGAATAAATGTAAATTTAAGGCAAAATACTTTGTTTCCTTTTACAGTAACAAGGAAAAAATTAGCATAAAATATACTGATTTTTTACCATGTGGAGCGTAGCAACTGATTTTATATGTGGTTGTTTTCAGAATAACAACTTGGCCAAAAGGTTTTTGGAAGAAGCAAATGAAGTTGATATAAGAAAGATAAATGAATTAAGCTTCTTTGGAGCAGCAATATCGTCACAACACGAGTTAAAACAACAAAAAAGCAATATAAATGCGGACTCATGGCTTGTATCTTGGAATTTACTTGGAATAGCCGATGGTGTATCTTCAGTTGAGTCAGAGGGATTCGATCCGAGCCAGCTTCCATCTGAACTGCTCAAAAATTGCGTTGAGCTTTGCAATATGAGGGAGAACAACAGATTGCAATTTGATAATGAGTCACAGAAATTGTTTCAAAAAAATTCTCTTCCTTATTATTCATATGAATTCCTGAAGCACATACTTTGTAGGTCATGTTCAAACTGTGCGTCATATGGATCAACGACATGTTTGCTTTGCTTCTTAGATGGCAATCAACTTTGGGTTTCAAATGTAGGGGATTCACAAATGATCATACTAAGACCGTCAAATAAGGAACCAATGGAGATTCCATCTATTCCATATATTGAAAATCCAATTAATAGAAAGCCTATTACAGGTGACTCCAGGAGAAGACTTCCTTTTAACACTGTGGTTGGAGGGTATGATATAGTTGCTAGAAGTGAAATACAACAACACTTTTTTAATTGTCCGCATCAATTAACAATAATGCCAGATATAAATTGTTCTAGTGATGAAATTCTGAAAAGGTCTTCAAATGTGGTTCAGTCATTTAGAGTGGATACTAAAGTTGGTGATTTAGTTATTATAGGAACTGATGGAATATTTGACAATATTTTCGATGAGGATATGATTGATATTGTAAACAAGACACGAAAAAAGTATGGTAAAAACTTTAATGAAAATCCTGTACTAGTTGCTGATTGTATTGCCAAAGAGTTGTTGACATGTGCTTTAAAGGCTGCAAACAGTGTTCCTCATGGTTCAAAAGCTAAAGCGACACCTTTTAGCGAGGGAGCGTTAATTGATGTAAATAGACACATAGAAGGTGGAAAACCTGATGACATTACTGTTATTGTTGCTTTTGTAACGTATACAGACAGATTAAGCTCAAAAATGACTAACACATCGCCTGAAATATATAATGGAACATCTTACCTAGGTAGTTCGGCCAAATTTAATAATGATACATCTGCATACATAATTAATGGTGAAAAATACCCATATTCATCAATAAGTGATAAATTTTCAGTTATTGGTGGTTTTAACTCCTAATACGAGTCAGTTATTTTTATATACTATTTAGTTCATTTATTAATATTATTTTGAGTACAGTTGTGTATAAATCCTAACTACTAAACTGAAAATAATTAACATCAATGATAAAGCAAGTGGTGTATTTCACCAGTGTATAACCTTTTTCAAAGTTGTTGATAATAACCAGATCATCAACACTATCAATTTTTTATCCATATCGCTACACCAGTTGTCAATTAACTTCTCATTTCCACTTTTCCATTAACTTTCAACTATATTTCTCGTCCATTCAAATAGAAACTCTGCAGACAAAGCTGCATCCTCATTTAGATACGGGACTCCGAAGTGGGGGCCAACATAAATACCTGAAGTAGTTAATGTAAGAGCATCGTTTTGGTGCATAATTGTATTACTTACTTAAAAAATCTGCATATTTATCAATAAACCACGATCCATTCCCAGGAAGCCAATAAGGAGTCATATAAAGAGTGGCTTGCTCTTTCGGGCAGATAGATGCAAATATAGTTGTTTCCGATCCCTAAATAAGTTAGATATTCAGTTTATTTTATTTAAGAACAGCAATAAGCACCCTGCTTCTGTCTTTAATAGCATGTGCTGCAACATACCTTCTTAAAATCAAGGAGAAACCACTTAAAAATCCAAATAAGATTGTATGGAAATGCGTTTTTAAATATTTTGGTATTCACAGAACCCGGATTCACACAGGTTGACCAGGGAAAATACTCAGCATCTTTCAAGGACATTTCAGTTGAACTGCACCTTCCTGGTGTTAGTCCCATTGCATTTCTTCTCAGTTTTAGAGTGTACAATAACAATGCAGATTTAGAAGCACCATAGGCAAAGTCATAGTCCAGTATTTGAGAACATTCTAGTATCTTGAGAATATTAGATCCAAAAAAACGATGTGTTGGAGAAGATGTATTCACAATTCTTGATCCCTTTGTGTTCTGAAAAACATTAATAGTGTATGTATCATTTTGATGATACGAAACATTTTCTTTCTCTCTTTATTCCAAACAAATATGAACAAGAGAAACAATATAAAGTAACAATTGGAAGAAAGAGAAGAAAGAAGATTTCGTGTCCAACTTACTTTTAAAATAGGAATTAGAGATTCAGTTAATACAAATGTACCTAAATAATTAATCTTGAAAATTTTATTAATGTTGTTTATTACATCCCTGTTTAAGTTATTGTTTGACTTCTTTCTTTTTGAATCTATATTTATGTTCTTGGCTGTTCCTATACCTGCATTATTTATTAAAATATCCAAACGATCATAATCACTGCAGATATAAGTGATAATTACATTTAAATGTCGCCAAATTGCAAAATTTATAGTAAAAAAAGTGATCAATAATTGAATCAAATATAGATTTAACTTACTATATGAATCTTTTTACAAAAGTTTTTATTGATTCCTTATCTTCTAAATCTATGTACATATATCTAGCAAAACCATTACTCACTTTTTTCTTCGTATTTAATTTAAAAGCCAATATTCTGCCTTCATCCTCCAAATAATCCGCTATTATTACAGTTGCACCACAATTTACAAAGTAAGTGGCAACTCTTTTACCAATACCACGAGCTCCACCAGTTACTATACAAACTTTCCCAGAAAGATCTTTTTCCTCAACCTTACGCAAATTCAAGCCTAGCAACTTTTTGGTTCTCACAACTATTAAATTCAATGGCCATATTCTTCCCATTATCCAACTCCCAGACATAATCACTCCCAAACTGTAAATTATATTTATAACCAAGTACCAAATTAGTGAAAAAAACAAGGTTAAATATATATTAATTAAGAACGTAATACACCTTGTTTTCTTATGAAAATGTACAACTAGATTCAACATATTTTCGTTAGCTTATTTTTATTTTAACTTGGATCTAATTAAGCTCTAGATATTTTCTCAAAATAATAAGCAACTTATACCAACCTATATAATGCGACAATATATATGTTGCGACACATTCACATATGTCTTTAATATTATCAAATACAATAAGATAAATCCGGAAATAATACTCAAATTAACCTAGAAAATTGCAGTTGTTAACCAAAGTTTATAATGGTTATGATAAATTTTATCACTCTTAATCAGGTGTATCTGTATCCTTTTCTGAATCCTATGAAAACTATTCTTTTTATCGCTAGAGACTTATATTCTTTTTTTCAGCAATATTTAACTCAATTTTATATATTTTATTATTATTTTAAGTCTTTTCATAAATTATCATTATATCATTCTTTTATTGTTTTTAAATCATTTGTTTCAATTAATATTTCCCCCCACATTGCATACAACTAAAACAACCATGTAATAATTGTCTTGCATGCATAAAAAAATGGGAGGTATCGGCTGGGGGGGGGGGGGGNNGGGGGGGGGGGGAAGGGTAGTGGAAATAGAGTAGGAAGAATTAATATAGATGTTTGGTTGGAGTGTGATTAACCGATTAATTAAATGAACTATTTAAAATTGGTAAACAAAAAATGTGTGTATATGTATAACATTGTAACCTCCATTTTTTTTAATAAAAAAAATAATATAATTAAATAAACGTATATAACGATTTACGTTTTCTATGAAAATAGAAATAAGTGGTTATAACAGTTAAATTTAACTTTAGATTACTTAGTATGTTGTCTTACAAAAATAATGATAAAAAAAATCACAGTATTTTATTACCTTTGTCTAAATATGCATTTTATTTATGCGAAGTACTATAATTGTTTCTATATAATATATAATTTGCAACATCAAACAATCACCAAAATATTCTCGCCCTCATATCGTCCAATTTTTTATACACTTCCTCCACAGTCATGTCTAATTTTGATGATATTTTGTTTTGGGACTCTTGAGAAAGAGCAGAAAAAGTCTGGCAAAAATCACCATCAATTACATTATGAACTGGGGAGTAATAAGATCTGAACATAAGTTGATCTCTAGAAAGTAGTGTACTTTTTTCCCTACGAATTAGAGTCTCTAATTTAAGTAGCAAATCTATATCGTCATTATTCGTAATAGGTGTTAGTGATCCTATACTTCCAAGAACGGTACCATATATAATTGTCTCTACGGACAATGCTGAAAGTTGTGTCTTTTGGAAGCAAGTTGCAATATCTCCCGTATGAAACTGTGCGACATAATTTGTTTGATATGATTTAACAGATGAGGTTGTTGAGGTGCTGTCAATTAGTGAAGATGTGAATGAATTTTCATCTGAAGCTTCTAGAGGCACTCTAGAAACTGTAATATTATCAAACTTATCACTTGTTATCACAGTATGATAATCTAGAACTTCGCATGCAGATGTAATCCACCTTGAGAATGGCTCTTTAGCTATTATTGAAAATTGATTACTTAATTGGTTATATTTAAATACCAATACTCCACTTGTAATATCACCTGCATATATTCTATCATTCGCCACTTTTATCCAAGATAAAGATTCTGGAATATCACGATATTCTGATTTTCTTAATAATTTCTTTTTGCCTAATGAGTAAACCCTCAGATTTTTTCCGATGCCTACTAATAGTCTTCCTCTCCAACCAGTCATCGCTGTTACTGCATTCTCTACTGGCGTAGAGTGTAGAAGTTCAAAATTGTAATTAGAATCGTATCTGTAAACCTTTATTGCTGCTCCAAATTGCGAATCACTGTCATTATCATCAGTACCCAAGCGTAAATTCATTCCGTAAACAGTGCCTAAGACTAAGCAAGGCAAATCCATTTCATCAAATTTGCATACACACGAAGAAATGCAACCCTCGTTTATATCTAAATGAATAATTTGTTGATTCTCTGTTGCTCTGAGATTTACAACTCTAACACAACCTCCCCATTTTCCATCACCTGCAACAAAACCACTAACCTCACTCTCCGGGATTAAAGATCCATTCTCTCCAGGAACTCTGATAAAAAATTCATTATTGTATTCCGACATTCCTTTATTTTTGTCATCTTTCTGCTCAATTTCCATATTGACATTATCCTCATTCTCCTCATCATCATGCATTTTCTCCTGAACCATTTCAACATTTTCACTATCAGCTTTATATAGTTTATTCAATTCAAACAATATTTCTTTTTTTGTCTTAAAGTCGAATGCATTATGGTCCGTTTCAATAACTGCTATCATCTGATTTTTAGGTATATCCAGTGTACCGGAAGCCATTAGTGTTTCTAATCCTGTAAACAGTTGTGGAGGAGGTAGAACAAGAATTTTTCTTGGAGTATAATTAAGTTTAATGATATTCTGAGAGAACGACTCACCATAATTGTGAACAAGTTGAAATATAACCAATGTTGAACCTGAAACCGCAACATAGCCACTACTTACTTGTTGAGTATTAAGAGGTGCTATTGAATCAACTGCTTTGTATTGAAATGGCAAATAATTTAGTCGGTTTGCCTGAAAATCAACTAGCCACGGTTTATTTGTAAGACAAATTACACCCATTTTACCAACAACATTATCTGATGATCTTGTTCCCTCAGAATCTTCCTTAATAAATCTAGAAATGTGAACTCCTCTGGTTCCCAAGTATTTGCTTCTGTAAGAACCAATAGTACCCGTACTTTGGTTTATAATACAACTTAATATTACTCCAGTGGTAAGTCCTATCAAAAGATAAAGTTTATCATTTTTTTGTGAATGAAACAAAACTACACTCTCTGGTATACTATTTGTTGTAGGAAGAGCTTGAACAGAGGTTTGTTTTAATCTCTTTTCTGAATGACTAATTAGGTAAAGTCTTACAGTGTTTTCTGCAGATGTACCAACAACGACAAAATTGCTTCTCAATTGATCCGAGAAGCAAAGTTGCTGTAATCCTATACATATTATTTCAGATGTTATTTCCCTTCTACATACTTCAACCAGGCCATTACCACACATTGGCAATGATGATGATGCTCTTCCACTTGTAACCGATACCCCCAATTCCAATATAACTATCAAACCACCCTCTAGACCCAATGCAACTTGACGCCCATTCGAATCTCCTGCTATAATTCTTCTATTATCTGGAGTTTTCCAATCAAATACAATATCATTATTTATATATCTAACGTGAGATTCTAGAACCTGTATAAATGAATTGTAAAAAACCATAGAAGCAGCGTGAACTGTTGCTTCTCCCAAAACAAATAAGGTATCTGTTGTTTCTTCAACATGTTCTTCAATGGAAAGTACCAATGAGCGATCTATAAACGAAATAATTATGTAGTTATGATAAGTTTCATTTAAAGAATCTGTAGAAGAAGGATCTATCCCTTTTTTCAATGTCCAAATAAATCTCGGTCTCCCTGGAAGTGGATTGCTTGTCACTTCTTCAACATTTTTTCCATATGAACATATCCGAAGTGTAGATCTCGGGCCTCTTCCACAAGATGTCACTATTTGTGGGCAACCATCATTATTTATATCCAAAACTTTCAAATCTGTAATTGGACTTAGTGACGGAAGTTCTTCTATTTTTTTAATACAATTACAATTTCTTAATCTAAAGAATACACATTTATCACTATCATCTAAAGAAGACGTGAAAGGATCAGTATCATCATCTCCAAGGGATATAAATTGATAATTTGAATGATTACCAAACTCATGGGCTGCAAATAGATAGCCTGATCTAAGTACAAGTAATGAATTACAAACAGGAATTGTATCATAATAGAATATCTTAATTTCTCTTACTACGCCCTCATCATGCGAAAAATGCACTCGATATATATCACCAAGTTCGGTTTGGAGAAGAATGAAAAAAAACCCCTTTAATTTGTGTAATGCAGATGCAACGATGATAATTCCAGATTCCGGAACTTCTCCAAATCTTATTGGAAATGGACAAAATATATTGGAGCAACCTATCTTACAATAAGTAATACCAATGCCGTCACAAACAAGGACCCCTCCTGGACCATCAGAGCCTCCTGGGACGGAAAGAAGTAAATGAGAACTGTTTGATATTTCTTGTGAAGATTTCCTTAAAATGTAATTTAAACCAAGATCAACTTCCCAATAAATAAGCTGTTTTTTTGATTCAATTCCGGTCTTATCATTATCATAAGCAATATTTTTGTCATTTGAATAAGATTGCTCAATTGTTGCAAACAATGGATTTTCATAACCAACATCTAAGGCCGCTAATGAAAAACAGATCATATGGCTTTTATGTGCCTCCATTGGTGACGATATATCTAAAGTCTCTGCACCCTTGCTCTTCCTCGTTAATGTATAAACCAATTTCTGTCGTTCTATCGCCGCTATCATAATACTTCTTCCCATTGGATCTACAGCCAAATAATGTCCTGGTATTATTCTTCTGCATCCAGATTTGCCATAAGGCTCAGAATGGAGCCTTTCAAACAAATTTGTCTCACTATTAAAACTTAATATGACTATATTACCACTGTCACTAGTTACAACTACAAGATCTCTCCCCGAGCCAAGTACACGTAGATTACTAATATTTCTAATTAATGAAAATGTGTCTATTGAGCATATACTATATGTTTGTCCCAACGTCACATCAAATCTGAGCAATTCCAAGTATCTTCCTCTGTTTACAACTATTTCATGAGCTTTCGGTGCACTGTAACTTCCATGTATTGCTGACAGAATTGACCCCTGTGATTCTAATGTTAGTGAGTAAAAGCAAGGCATCTTAATTTCTCATAATAGTCTCTTACAATGCTCTCCTTCAAACTCTATATGATCTTAAGAAAGCTCATATATCGTTAGCTTCTTTTCTCCAAATCCCTTTTGGAGATAATATCCTCTTAATGTCACAAACCTATAAATAAATGTGTACATATAGTTGAGACAGTATTTACCGCGTCATACATGGCGGTACATGATCTTTGGTGGGGTTACCATACTGCTAGTAAAATAGAGGCTTTAAAAGAAGTCCAATATTGACAAAAGGCACACACATTAAAGCAGGTGGTATTCAATTTTCTAATTAAATCTATTTGATGAGGGACTTGAATTTAGAATTACGGTACTTGAAATGCTTCTCTCATTTACAAAATTGTTAATTCCATATTTAAATCAACTTTTTTTTCTTCGAAATAAAATGTTAGTACCGTATATTGCACTCTGTAGCGTACTTATCATTATCACTATGCCAACTATTACTTTCGCTCATTTTACTTCATTCAACAACGATGGACTATAATTTTTCCCTGAGTTATGTAAATAACTTGTTGTTTCAAATATAACGAGAAAAATTAGATTAGCTCATACTTTTATTTTTAAATTCAGATTTGAGAGAAATCTTAGTAATTCTGTGGAATTTATTACAAAAAAAGACTAAATATTATGTTTATCAAATAACTTGCATAAAAATGACATATTCAAGACTCGTGCATGCAAAGTACATGCAATGTAAAAATTCATGCATTATTACGTGTAAAATAAATTATATTATTTATAAATAAATAATTAATAAGTCTCAACTATTTGGACTTATTTT
The DNA here is from genome assembly GCF_009768925.1 of Cryptosporidium bovis. Taxonomy (NCBI): domain Eukaryota; phylum Apicomplexa; class Conoidasida; order Eucoccidiorida; family Cryptosporidiidae; genus Cryptosporidium; species Cryptosporidium bovis. Next base: position 192,408 of record NW_027125041.1, read on the forward strand.
AAATGTTTAACTGATAAATTACACAGTTAAGATAAAAAGATATATGAATCTGAATTTAATTTATGATTATATATATGTATGTGTACATGTTGAAATATAAAGCAGTAGAATTTGAATGTAAGATTTTATAAATGTACAAATAAAAGTACAAGCTAAATATGAACAAAGTAAATCTAGAACTAAGAGCTGTTGTACTATTAATAGTGTTATTATTGATTTTTAAAAAAGTTAAAAGTGTAGATTGTTTTGGTACAAACAGGGAATTTGAAAATGAACAGATTCCAGACGGAATAAAGTTTGATTATATTGTAGTTGGAGCTAGTGGAAGTGGATTAATTGCGGTTAACAGCATTTTAGAGAATTATTTTAGGAATGAAGAGGTTAATATATTATTATTAGATAAGGGAGATGAATACAAGGAACATGTAACTGTAGAAAATAGAAATGAAGATTATACTCCAACTAGAAAAAGCGATGTAAATATATATTTATCAGAGGATGGGTACTCAATAAAAGAGTCAAAAAAAGAGGGAGGAAGAACAAGTTATGGAAATGTACCGTTTGTAGCTGAGAACGTATATACAGGTGACTATTATAATTCACTCGGTATTAATCTTGATATGCAAAAGTTACAAGAGTCTTACGAATATGTTAGAAGTGTAGGAGATTTAATACAACCAAATATACGTACAACATGGGTATTGGCTCTAGAAAGAGCTTTTAATGATACAGAAGCCTTTCCAGTAGAAAATGGAAGCGACGACTTGTACGAAAACGATGATGACTATGTAAATAACAATTCAGATACCCAATATGATGAATATAATCGAATAAATAATGAAAAAAAAGCGCAAGAATATAGTACTATTCAAGGACTATATGTTAGAAAAATGGATTTAGATAACACAGGTGAAGGTAATGATAAACCGTCGATAAAAAAGGAAACTGAGAACGAAAAAAACCTCTATACTTCTGCTTATTACTTACCGTATACATTTTTGACATATGGATTCAGAAGAGGTTATAAAAGAAGAAGTGGGGTAAGGCTAATCAAAAATACAGGCCTAAATGATAATTCTAATTTAACAAGAAAAGGCAATAGATTATTTAGGATAACAAATTTTTATGTCAAGAAAGTAACGTTTTTTGAGAAGAGTGGCATTGAGGAAAATAATAATAGCGAGTTAGTAGTAAAATGTGTCGAAGGAATTAAGTTAACAAATGAAAAAAATTTAATGAAAAATGTAGATCATCAAAACGATAAAGTTGAGTATTGTTTGAAATCAAAAAGGGGGAGAATAATAATTACAGCAGGAGCAATAAATACACCAATGATACTTCAAAGAAGTGGAATAGGTTCGATAGAGGACGTAAAGCTTTCAAATCCCGAATTGGGAAAACCATTAATTGAAAACAAAAACGTTGGGAAAGGATTAAAAGACCACCCAACACTAAGTGTATTTGGTTTTTTTAAAGGTTTGAATTTAAATCAAACACATATTAAAAGTTCGAATGCATTATTTTCGCGAAAAAATTTTGGAGTAAATTGTTTGGATGGCAAAGAAAAAGACGATATAATGGGTGGTTGTGAGTCAATAACAATATCTGAATTCGAAGGATTTAATATATACAACTCTTGGAAAAATGAAAGTTATGAATATTTTAGGAATAATGAAACAAATAGTTCAAGTATCTACAATATTAATGATGAATGCACGTCACTTATACGTGGGATATCTATTCATATACCGAATCCATATAGTGAGGGAAAAGTAGTATGGGATGATGAAAATAAGAGGCCTATTATTGATTTAGGGATGTTTAGTGACTTAAATGACCTATTGATAATGGAGGCTGGGTTTAGAAGAATAATTAGGTTATTAAGGTCCCCAAATATTTATTCATTATTAATTCCAAATATAATCTCAGAAAATAACGGTTGGTATTCGCCTTTTAGTGGAAATAATATTAGTAATAACAGTACTAATAACCTTTTGAGGGAAAGAATTCGTAATTCAAGAAGTGGTCAAGAAAATGGAAATAGAATAAACATATCAAGAAGTAGAGAAGCGAGAAACATTGATATGATATATGATAAATGCAATCTATACTCCATCTTTAAAGATGAGATGTTGCAAGAGAAAAATAGTGGCGTTAGAAGGGACAATCCTAATAGGGAAATATGGAGTGGAATAACAGATTACTTTAACAGGTTATTTAACAATTTTGATGCAAACAAAAACAGGCAGGTTATTAATAGTAGGAAGGAGGGATCAATGAGAAACAACCAGACAACGGCCGTTGATGCTCTGGAGAGTTTATTGTTGGCTACTAATATAGAAGAAACTAATGCATCGAATGATCAGGCAAACGGGAATATTGATAATACAGTCAAGGGCACAAATAATATATTAAATGGTGATATTTTGAACAGTAATATATTAAAATACACAGAAAATAATTACGAACCAAGTATATGGGGCAATGTTCCGTTAATATTGCCTAAATTGCCTGGTTATCCAAGTATGATACGAGACTATGTAAAGAGGAATACGAAATCTGGAAATGAATTTGTTGGAACTGCCTCTCTCGGTCAAGTTGTGAAGGGGCACTGTTTCAATGTAAAAGGCGTAAGAAATCTACACATTTTGGATGAAAGTGTACTGAACAAGCACACAAACTCAGACCCTATTGGAACGAGCATGACATTAAGTAGGTATGCAATATTGAATATTATAAAAAATAAGTGTTTTCACAGAGCAGATTATTAATAAAACAAACCTTTAAAAAAATTAAAAGTAATTTGGTTAGGTTAATTGCCACAAAGTCAATGGTATGGGGCATTAATGGGAGGTTGAACAGGTTTTAGAGAATCATTGTACTCTGTCTCGTATGTTCTGTCAGGGTCACACTCTGAGAGATCCCCGCAAGATACGAAAGGAACGGATATAGGATCTGGTATATTCACATTACTATCCGAGTATTTGAAATTGCGACAGACTATAAAGGCCTCCAAACTTGAGTTCCTAGAGCTTTCAGGCTTGCAACAGTCAACTAGTTCAAAATAACAAAACATTTGGTTGTATATCCATGATATATTTTCACCACGAAAGATTTTTGCTATAAATGTGCCACCGTATTTAAGTAGCTTACACGTAATACCAACAGAGGACATAAGTAATTGATTTTGTATAAATTCGTCAATATCGTGGAGTCCTGTTATATCAGGTGACCCATCACATAGAATGAGGTCTGCTTTCTCACCGTTGAAAAAATTTAGTATTTGGCTAACAGTATTTTGTGAAGTTATATCACCTTGAATTATCTTTACGCCGTCAATAGGTGCCATATCCTGCAGGTCAACGGCAACTATTAGTGGTATTTCGCATCCTTCATTCTTGTTTTCTCCATAATTCTCGGCCAACTTTGAGCTCAGTACTTGACTCCAACTTCCGGGTGCTGCACATAAATCAACTGCCTTAGTTACATTTCTGAATATTGAATATTCTTCATCTATTTGAAGAAGTTTGTATGCAGATCTCGCCCTAAATCCCTCTTGTTTCGCCCTCCTATAGTAGATATCCCTCCGATCGCGACTTAGTGTTCCCATTTCGAACCAATACTTTACCAATGGTTAGAAATACAAAATGTAGCGCCACAAACAAACCGCCCAATGCAATACCTGCTGCATGCACAATATTCTCATTATGAATTGTAAAAAGTGAATATAACATATATAAAGGGTGGCATTTGTACAAAATATCGGGAATTTTGACTTTCTAGTTTGATATACTCCGTTTAACTTATTGCTTAATTGATTAAATAAGATGTTTTGTTGGGGTTAAACAAGGTAAAATATTTACAGAAAAAAGTAATGTTTATACTTTAGCCACGTCTATTTATGGTAAACTTTTTTAAAATATCTTTTTCTTGAAAATAATCATGATTAAATAACGTATACTATCAGTATCGAAAAATTATACGTATTAAAAAAAAAGATAAGTTATAATACGACATGACGCTTCATGTCGCGATAATTGTACTTTGTCAGTACAGAAACAATCAAATATTACAGTAATAATAGCCTGGACTGATATCCCAAGTTATAAGGTAAATTTGACCGTTAATTTGCAAGAATTCACATAAACAAATAAATTAAGGTCTAGATTTTACTCTAAAGATAACTGACAGAGTTATTTTAAAACTATTGTTATATTAATATTGGTCAGCGAAGATGGTGAGAATAGATTCTCCGAGAAAAGATCTTTCTTTGTTCACACAATGCATGAATCCGATTGTTGAAAAGAAAGAAGAACATGTTTTTCACCCAGATTCAGTAATATTGCCACCTGTCTCTGAAATACCCTATGACTATTATCCGTATTCACCAAGGTACAAGTATCCAGAGGTAACATGCAGCTATCCATTTGTATCTTCACCACCATATGTAGTTCATTATATTTCGAATTTAGGTGTCCCAAGCTGTTTTCAACAATTAGATATTAGTATCGAACAAAGAAGAAACGTATTTCAAAGAAATACAAGAAAATCAAAGAATCAGTTCTTTGAAAAGGGTGAGGAACATCTAGGAAAATATTGGTCTGAAACCCAACCACTGCGTCCATTGGGATGTATGGGTTGATAAGTTGAAGAATAAGAAAATACGGAATATGAGATTTACTTGTTCTGAAATTATGAATATGAATGTTCTTCAAATTTCAATTATATGTTTACTCACTGAAAATATGGCAATAGTGTCGAGAGATAAGTGTAAATGCATGTAGATCTAACTCATTCGGACTTTAATATGATTATTAGTCATTTTTATGTTGGATATTTTATAATCATTTGTTGTTTATTTGCGATAGTACATACCTATGGCTTACTGAAATCATGTTGAAAAGATGTGAGTTATATACTGAAATTAAATACCACAAAGTAAATAGTAATGTAAAATCAATCATATATATACACTATACACACCGCACAATACAATGCTGAATTTCTGACATTTCTAGTTGGACTTTATTATTGAGATTAGATGATTAACTATATTATTAATATTTTCGAGTCCTCCAATTCCATGTTCCCCACATGCCAATTTCTTTTCAATAGGATTTATTATTAAATACCCAAATGATTTGAGTATTTCTATTTGTTTGTTTGTAATTGGATGGTTCCACATGTAACTGTTCATTGCAGGACAAACCAATATTTGTTTGTTAAAATCCCATGCTCTCGCTACATTTGTCTATTTTTATTATTTAATTTCGAATAAAAACGAAGGAAAATTAACGGTTTGTTTGCCTTACATTACACTACTTGTGTAAATACATGCATACACAAATGTAGTAAAAGTAACTTACCAACAAGTTGTCACATAACCCATTAGACAATTTCGCTAGTGTATTTGCAGTCAAGGGTATTATTATAAAAATGTCTGCCCATCTTCTAAGAGAGATATGAAGTACATCGTCTCCAACAGAGTTCCATAACTCATACTCATCTTCATCCCTTACAATTTTATAATTCTTAAAATTCAAAAAGTGTTCAGACGATTTAGTTGTTACTATCTTTAGTTCTATTGTTATGTTATTACTCTTACAGTTCTTACAAAGAGTATCCAAAAACTCCTCTACCTTTATTGCAGCCACACTTCCAGATACGCCAACTAATAAATTCACTTTTTTGGTCATTTAACCTTAAAACGCCACTTTTTTTTGATCACTCTTGATATTTTCAATTTCTCTCATTCTGGCGGCAGCCAGGTTCTGCATGTTCATATATGACACTTCAAAATTGAGTTATAATACCTTTCTAGATTTTTTGGAGATAATTGTTACATGGCAAAGTGGGAATTTAATTGAATAAGAATTCAAAGGAGAATGAATGGATTTAATTGCAGCTCTGTCTATGTCGTGTGTTAAACATCAATTCAACTTATTTTCGTTATACTCTTTAACAATTCACGTAATAAAAGTCCAACCATTCATCACTATTCACCAGCTACTCCATATTTATCAACAAGATATGTTTTTGTTTCTGGTTGTTCTACCTTTGACACTTTAAATGCTATACTTAAACTATTTTTGTTTTTGCACTCACTAGTAAGTTTTGTTTATATTATAAGCTTGTTAAGTATCTATTATCAAAAATAAGTCGTCATATACATGAAATTTGACCTATTTTTTCATAAAATAGGTCTAATTACATTTGGGGATATATATATAAAATTACAGGATACTTATGGATTTTGTATTGAAGTCATACTACACAGGGAAAATAAAGAGTTTTCCGACTCGATTACTACAGAGCACGGAGTAAACTACATTGACAACACAATCCATCGACTCAATTGTCTATTAAAAGCGAACTGGAACTCCTGAAGAAAAAGTGATCTGACGACGCCTGTACCGCCGAGTGCCCCGACGGACCTTGCACATCCGCAGATCCAGACCACTCCCACGCCGGGAATCGAACCCGGGTCGCCCGGGTGAAAGCCGAGTATCCTAGCCCCTAGACTACGTGGGATTGCACTGGCCGACATGTAAATTAGGGTTATAAGGTATTAAAAAAGTCACTGTAAAAACCGCAAATAAAAAAATGTAATTACAAAAAGGTAAAAAAACTAGATCTAAAAAAATCGTTACTTGTTACATTGGAATCGGAAATAACAGATTAAAATAAAAATAAGTATTTGTTCAGACTATCTTATTGTTCCTCATTAGTGTTATATTGTTTGTACAGACATCAAACCTAAGTATGTTTAGACTCTACGTCAGAACGCATTAGAAACAGCAGCAAAGTAATAAACCAAAAGTAAAAGGTAAGAGACACAATTACATTGCACACTGAAATCACCTTTCCCACTTAATCGGCTCATTACAAGAAGGTAGTAGTTTAAAACTCACCAGGAGCAGAGAAGACGAGTGTGAACATATCACTAAAGGAGAAATACGAACTTTAAATGAGACATGAGAGGCAAACCGAGTGAAAATAGAGATTATTCCTAGTGCTACGATTGTTAGTGGAGAATTCACGTAAAAAACAATTGTCTCAATTAAATCTTTTCTATTTTTAATATTGCTTTTCTAGTTTGCCTTTTTAATCTTCGAAAGATAAGTGTCAAATAGCGATATCTCCTATTCATCAAGTACACGGTTCGAAATAAGATAATGTGTGTATTATTTATTCCGGAATTAGTTGTTGCTTCTGGAAGCAAGAGTCCTTGAAAGCCAGTCTAGACCCTCGTAAAGGCCATCTCCGGAAGTAGCACAAGTAGATTGAATGAACCAGTTTCTGTTTCTAATGCCATTAAGTTGAAGCTTTTCTGTAATATCTGTCGCACTCATAGCATTTGGAAGATCTTGTTTGTTGGCGAAGACCAACAAAACTGCATCTCTAAGCTCATCCTCGCTAAGCATTCTAGCTAACTCATCTCTTGCATCGTTAATACGCTCTCTATCGTTGCTGTCTATCACAAATATTAAACCATCTGTGTTTGAATAATAATGTCTCCATAATGGACGAATCTTATCTTGGCCACCTACGTCCCACACTGTAAACGATATATTCTTATACTCTACGGTTTCAACATTAAATCCTATTGTCGGTATTGTTGTCACTACCTCACCTAATTTTAACTTATATAATATTGTTGTTTTTCCTGCCGCATCCAGTCCAACCATTAAAATTCTCATATCTTTTTTACCGAAGAGGTTTCTCCATATTTTAGTTAATGCTAAACCCATTTTTATACTTTTACTAAAAGACTAACGACACTATATTCTTTTTAGTATTCAAATATAGACAAAAGAAAGGGTATATATTATTATTTATAAAATAAAATAACAATATTTTAACCTGTGGCTTCGTACACACCCGGCTCCTTGAATAAGAACAAAAAAAGAAAGTCCTCTTGTTAACTTTTCTCTCTGTTCTTACACGTCTTTGATCAGATAAAATATAAAAGGAAAGAATAAATTATTTTATTTTTCCTTTACTTATAATTTTAATTTATTTTTCCTCTTTAATTTACCTTTATTAATTTTTCTCTTTGCTTTTCCCTTGACTTCATTTATATTTACCCTGTGATCTTAAGTGCCCCACAAGCGGTAAAAGCTGTTCATTAATAAAATTATTAGCCGGTATTCCCGCCTTCTCGAACACTACTTTGACAATTTAAATTCCATTTAACAGAAGTGACAATAAAAAATCAGATCAAATAACCTTTATTGTTACAGTAATTTCTGTCGTAGTTTAACTCAACTCAAACTACACAATGTCGGTTTTCCAATTCACTAATTTTACATGATTGTGCGATCTACACACTATAAAACATACCTAAGACAACATATCCACCATAAACTGATTTTGTCACAACTACTGTGAGCCTTTCTCGTTTGTGCCCTACCCATAAATTCCTTCTAAAATGCTTAAATTCATTACCAAACAAAAGGCGCGACAATAGCACCTCGTGTTTCTCTTTACAAGTAGCTAGACAGTCTGTGCCGCCAATGTGTGATGGCGCTCAAAGTGGGTATTTACAAAATTTCATGGGATGTATTATGTGACACTTTGTAAATAAAGCATGCATAATATTGGAATTTAATAATAATAAATGACAGTTCATTAACAAACACAGTAGATAAAGTGGCAATTTATTGGCTATATTTAACTTTAGCTGAGCCGTCACTTTTATTTTGTAGATTTACAAAGGTGTATTATACTAGGTGCAGTTTCTTCTTTACTTTGTAATTTGAATTTAGCTTTAAATGTTTGACTTTATAAGTAGATATGTTGGTACAGCTGAAAATGAAGCTGAAGTACTTTCAAATGAAACAATAAGTGAGACGGGAGAGACAACTCAAAACGAGGAGGAAACAGATGAAGAAAGCGATGTAATAAGTAGAACAATGGATTGGGGATTTTTAGATTATGTTGAACATCTTCTAATACTCTCTAGGTCCGATGAGAGTGATGATTTAGAATATACAAAAACCAAGGTAATACAAAACTCATGGACTAAAATTGACGAGAAAGCAATTCTACTGCACAAGGCACTTCTAATTAAGGTGAGTAAATAGTTGAATATACAGTCTAATTTAATTCAAAAATGATTCGGAATTTTAATATCTATTTTTTGACTATCTTAATTAAATATAGGCAAATAAGTTATACAAGCAAAATTTGGCTTCACTTAACTTCATTAAATTTCAAGACTCTAATAGAGATGCAGAAAATTTGTTTCAAAAAACATTACTTAAAATGAAATTGTTAAAAAATGAGAATTTTAAGGCAAAAAACATTGAAAAAATTGATTTGAATGTAATATTAAAAATAACCCCTGATGAATGTAAACAACACCAAGAAAAAATTAATAAGGAGACGAAATTAACCAGTATGGAAAGTCTTGTTGCATGTCTTGTTTCTGAGGAGTGAAATATGAATATAGGGATGAAGCTGAGAATAATCATTCAAACATATACTAGTTCGCTAAATCCATATATCGTTACTCCGCTTTAACAAGAATACTCTGCCTTTTGCACATTTAAATATAATAATACAACTTACTGTATCTTCATCTTATTCCTAGTATTGCTCGCATCCGTTAACAACTTTGGAAAATCTTATTCAATGCGTTACCAAAATATCGTAATTCAGCTATTTCAATTTTTACTTCTTAGACACAAATTAAGTAGTTATGTCTTGAATCTACACTTTACATGTTTATTGGTTTTCCTTTACATGAATTTTACAGGAGAAACTGTGTATGTGGCGCTGGCGGTTATTAGTACTTTATAACATTTATTTAATGTAATAATTTATTTATATTATAAGTAGATAAATACTGTTTCTTCTTTTCCAAGAAAATTAGTTGAAATTTATACTAACATAATAACTAGTGGCTGTAAACATATTCAAACGAGTTAATTTCACGTGGTTTTATCATTACCCATCTGGTTCTTGTACTTTACCTTTTTCCTCTTTTAACTACAACTTGAATAATTTTCAGGTATTAACCAAGTAAACAGTAAATAAAGGTATTATAAATAAATTAGTAATAACATTAAAGTCCAACACTTGTGGGTGAATGGGTCATTTATGTAAATTTATGAATTATATGAATAACAACTATTACACTAATTGAAGGTACATAAAATACAAAATTAACTGGAAATTAGTTTTTTTTATTACGTTAGGTATATGACTTGTTTGACAGTATAGATTTGTTTTTTATTCATAAACGTGCAAGAGGTTAATTTTTCGTTTGATTACAAATATTTTAGTATACAATACATTTAAGACAAACTTAATTGGTCAATATGGTAAGACTTCCAGAAAACATTAAAGAATTTTCTGAGGAGTTGTACAGTCAGTACGAGAATCTTTTAGAATATGAAAAGTTATTGGATGAATCTATCCTTCAACAAAGATACTGCTTGAGTGATGTGTGGTTAACATTAATGGATGACAAAAGTATAAGATGTTACCGTAAGAAGATGAGGGTGCATATATTTAATACTTATGAAAACCAAAAACCTGCAGATGTAGAACTTGAGTCTTTTAACCTAGACAATGATTGGACGAGAAAAGTGCCTCCGTCTTGGACATTAAAGATACAAGGTTCTATTATTCAAAGTGACACTTCTTATTCACCCAAATTTACATCTATATTTTCGAAAATAATCATAAATTTGTCAGATAAAGAGACGATAATATGGGACAAGACAAATAGCCCAATTCCAGAGTGTGATGGAATTGAAATACACAGAATTGGCGATGAAGAAAAAGACATAGATGTATTCTTTTTTATGGATTACAGAACACCGCATTATAGTTTATCTAAAGAGTTGGAAGAATTTGTAGGTATTGAAATTGCGAGTTTGCCTACAATAATAAAAAGAATGTGGCAATATATTGAACTAAACGGTTTGCAGAACACACAAATAAACCATGACAGTATTAAAATTAATGAATATTTAAAAAATTTGCTTTCTGTGGAAAATGATTATATTCAATTGAAGGATATACCGGAATTATTAAAAAAACATTTATTCCCACCTAAGCCTGTAAAAATAAGGCACAGACTCTCATTAAAGGGTGATTGGATAGATAATGAGTCTACTTATGACTTTACTATAGATTTAACTGAAAATGTTCCTGGCGACATTTCACTATGGTTCCCAAATGTATCAACAAGAATTCAAGAAAATCCTGAATTTGCTACTATAAGCAAATCACTAGAAGGACTATATCATAAAAATCAGAATATACTTTCAAGAATATATCATTCGTATAACAAAATGAATTTCTACCTTGGTTTTTCAAACAACCCAACAGAGTTTATTCATTCTCTTCTCACAACCAAACACTTTCAACTATATGGTAATAATGCCATTAATAATATCCTCTCAGATCCTAATGCTATTTATGAATACCAAATTGCAGATAAATATGCTGAATACTACAGACAGCCTTGGGTTCCAAAAGCTATACAAAAATATCTTTCATGCAGGAACAAGAGCTTTGAAGAACGTGTAAACAAGACAATCTCTTCTATCTCCGCTTGTGAAAAGATAAAAAGGAGAAATGTATTCAATCCTGACACGAACAACTAGATATAATCTATATTATAGTGATAAATAGTACTGCATCTACCCTTTCTTTTCCAGTAGTAACGACATCAATAATTGTCTTCACTAATGTACAGCTATATAGACAATACTCGCCGTAATAACTAATGTTTGTTCCTCATTTTTGTATCTCGTATTACTAAGATTGTTGTTTACGCGCAGAATTTACATAAAAAAGAATTGATAGACATGAAATAAAAGACAGTTACATTTCTAATGATATCAGTATTACTATGTTATAATAGTCAATAATGCAACTATACCGATATAAAGAAGCGACGATATAAGACTATTCCACTCCGAATTACCAGTTCATTGTCTAAAGTTGGTACCGATTTACCATTCATGATTTTCTTATACCGTAATGGCAAACTTTCTTTTCGGGAAGTTTAAGGCCTTTTTACTAGCCTTAACAGTCATCTTTTTGGCCTGGTTAGGAGTTAGTGCACGTCTTTTTGCACGAGTCAATTTCTTTCTCAAATCCAACGGAGTATATTTTGATCTTGCATATTTCTCTCTCAAACCCTTTATGTTTCTTTGAGAAAATATTGTCAAAATGCGTGCAATTCCCTTCCTTACTACATGAATTCTTGATAGTTTGTTTGGAGCAGTACCTGTTGACTGAATTACGCGAAGACTAGCAAGCTCCTTTTTTAATTCGTTGATTTTTGTCTTAAGTTCTTCATCTGACAATGAGATTAGTTGTTTTATTTGTAACCCTGAATTTTTATTCATCTTCTTCAACGCCTTCTAATTATATATCGTATATCTATTGCTAAAACAACCACCAATCTTAAGAGGTTGACAATTAATATTTAAGAATAAGTTAATTCTCAAATTTATATTTATATAGGTATTTATTTATTTTTTACATTTAACAAATACCCTAAACTGATTAGTATGGGAATAATGTACCGGTTCAATAAAATTATATATTATTTGATATATTCCGTCTCAACGCGCCAAATATATTGTCATAAATATCTTAAAAGGTAAATTCTTATTTTACATTTATAAGTTTTAGTTTGTGTACCGAAATAAACCCAGCTAAAGGTGACTATAAGTCCCAATTTCACATCGCTTTGTCATGTTTGGAGAATCAAATGAGATTTATACTTGTGAACTTCAATTCGCAGTATTCTTGACTAAACACCACTATTTTATTAGCTTGCCGCCACGTGTTAAGAAACAAATACTATACTAATACAACTTTGCATGAACTTTTCTGTAAATTCACTATTTTTTCTTCAGAGCTTGTCTTGTTGTTCACTTCTTTTACATGTTTAAACCGAAATACCCTTCTACTTTTTCTCACAAACTACCTCTTTTAAATGCTAACTTAAAGACCGAGTAGCATCTTTGCAGCTATTATCACTTTATGCTTCAACTATGTTAGCATCCACACCATAAAAATACATTAAATAATGAAGCAAACTGAAAACTAAAAGTATAATTAAAAAACAAATAAAAATAAGAAAGTGATAAAAAAGATGTGACACAAAGTGGAAAAAACAAGTGGTAAATAACGACAAAATAGAAAATATTAGGACAAAGGAATATGTCGAACAACTAGTTTCCTGTCGTTTTTATACATATAAATTGTTTCCCAAAGCTGTTAATGTGCAAATTTTAGGAATATATCATTGTGTATGCTTCATCCATATTCCAAAGGCAGTTCGTGTCCAAGTAAAGATAACAAAATTCAAACTGCTTTCGTCTTTCTCTCGTTTAGAACATATTTTAAAATCATAAATATAGATATTCAAATTGTGTGATCAAATAAACAGGAAATTCATATATACGCTTACAATATAAGTAGTAAATTGTTACATAAGCAAAAGATAAATATTCCCATACGCACACACATAACACACATACATGCGTATACATGTATATTTTTTTTGTGTTTATTGTTGAATATTAAATGATCTAAACAAGTATGTACATATAATATGTGAGTAAATAAACACTCTATCAGTTAGGTCTCCTGTATCAAATTCTGTATAGTCATGTCTCCATAATTATTTGGTAAAAAAACAAAATGTTTTGCGTAAGATACATAAGTAATGATGGCGCCTGAAGACCATACATTTAATCAAGAGAAAAAAACATAAAATACGCAGATATAGATGAAGTATAGTATGGGGAAACAAATCCACAAGGTTAAACACTAATAAGTTCATTTATTTAGATACAGAAGTACATACATATTTTTAATTTTAGGTTTTATTTAGTAGTTTTGTGATATTTTTATAAATAAAAATGAATACAAGAAGTTTATTTTCGGTTTTGGTTTTATTTATAATAGCAGCTATTGCCAACTCGCAAGATTTTCGTTACTCACTCAGATCAATGCAAAATGGGAACTCCGTTGAATCACCTGAATTGAGTGATCATCCGGATTCACAAAATTCTGATTTGAATAATGTAAATGAAAAAAGTGAAGAAAATAAAGAGGAAAACAAGGAAGTGAGCAATGAAGAAAATCCAATTAATGCTGAAGAAGAGAAAGTTGAAACACACATTGCCAAGTCAGTCGAGCCGGCTGCAGAAGCCCGAAATAGTAGCGCAGATGCACAAAGTAGCGAGTCATCAACTCAATCAAATAATCTGAGTGTCGCTACCGCCGAAGAAAAACAAAATGAAAGCTCTGATGATGATGAAAATCGTATCACAAATGCTTGGTCCAAACTGAGTACAGGGGCTAAAACAGGTATCATTATTGCTATTGTTGTTGTTGCTATTATTATTATTGGTGGTATTGTTCAATGTTTTTGCATCTGTAAATCATGTTTATGCTGTTGTTAATTTGAAAACAAGTGTTTGGGGTGAATCTTTGATACCCGGGGGAATTAAAAATAAGATCGGTATTACTCTTGTGTAAATTGGATGTACCATTTCTTTCCTCTTCGAAAAATTAGTCACTTTGAATTCATTTTTTAATTTATTTAGTGTGAATTACTAGGATGTTAATAACTTTAAATTTATTTGACGCTTGTCCTGTGGTATTCTTATACCTCAATCATAAGTAGCATCGTGTGAGGCTTTATTTCCCGTCTCTTTAGATCAAATGTTAGAATAGAAATGAAGCGTGTTGCTTTGCTCGGACCACTGCATTGCTTCCTTTACAGGTATATGCACGGTAAAAAATGATGCAAATGTTAGTTACCGCCTGATTGTGGCGCCTTCATGCAAAATTAGAGTACCATGGTACTATTGCATGCGACAGATGTGATCACGAAAAATTATAAAAGAAAAATAGTTTTAAAATAATTATTGTTTTGATTTGTGGTTGACTTAAATAGAATATTGTTTTCATAGGTTTGAAGCACGATAGATACTGAAAAAGAAACAATTTTGCTAAGAACGTTGGTGGATGAAAAGTATATAGGTTAAAGGAGAGTGTGAAAACAAGTATATTTCGTGATTATGTTTTTATTTAACAACAATGTTCAAACAAGGGATTGGTTTTCTAGTAGGATGAGTAAAATTCGCAATAATGGAGCTAAGCATGTTCAAATGAATAATATTCAATGCAGTGTAAATAAATGGTCATCACATGGCAGTAAAAGCAGCATGTTGTTAAACTCGGTAAATAATGGTTGTATGAGCGGAATTTCAAGCAATAACGGATATTATATAGGCTATAGCGATGTATCTGGAAGTCAGTCATATATAGATCAACTAACACAATACAACCAGTATCTACAACAGCAATTAATACTAACACAAAACAAGTTGTTGGACTATAATTTAAATATGCAATACCAGACCCAGAGTTGTCCGAGTCAAATCCAGAATGTAAATTGTATGCAAGGAGTTGGAGTAACTGGAGCTGTAGGTGATGGAATAATTGGTGTTAAACAAATGTTAGCATCTACTTCCCCCATTTATTACAGTTCTTTGATGGGTTGTTATAAAGGGATAAATGAGAGTAATATTGGTATTGCAAATAATTCTTATTTAAATGTCGGTGTTTGTTCTGATTCAACAAACAACTTGGTTCGAAATTTTAATGGCAACACAGTGATGGAAAATAGAGGCAACATACAGGGAGAATGTTATTGTAGCGAGTACGATATTTTACTTTTGCCAATGTGTGAAAACAAATTAACAGTGAAGGATGTATCACACAGTGAGTTAAGCTTGAAGAGTAGTTTAAAGAAAGAAGATTCTGAAGTAGAAGTAATAATAAAGAATGGAGATAAGAAGGTAGAATTAGATTGCCTGAGAGATGAACTACTCAGTGAGAATAAGATACATTGCGATAAAAAATTTGCTAGTGAGCTAGAAGTGGACGTGTACGAAAATGAGAAAGATTTAAATAACCTTGGATCTTATCATTTAAAACATGAAAAAACTAATAGTGAAAATACTAACAATTTTCAGATAAAGCTAGAAAACAATTACAATGGCAATCAGTTTGTTTTTGCAAGTGAGGAAATATGCCAAGAATTGGTCTTTGACTTTGTGAACGACGGTAATGAATCAAACTCTAATGAAAAGGGAGCTAGTAAACATGATGAAAATAATGATAAAGAAAAACGAAAAGGAGAAATTGAAATAGATGAAGACTCTTTGTTAATTATTAAATATAAAAATAACGAAAGAATGGGACAAGATGTGCTTGATATCATTGAAGGAAATATGAGCAACTTTGTCATTGATGGCAATTCTTACTATAACGAGAGCATTATATGTGGATACCAGACTTGCAATAACAATATGTTTACTATTGACAATTGCCCAGAAATAATTGAAATAATAAATGGCAATGTTCTTGGGGCTGAAGTTGGATCTGGAAATGAATTTGAACCAGTTAGGGAGGAAAGGATAAATATAACCCAAATTACTCCCCTTGAATACGTTACTAACAGTAAAGTTGAGATTGAGGTTCCCATCGAGCCTAAAATACAAGAATTGCAGGAATATAATTACTATAATGTGGAGAAAGAAGAAAGTGAGGACGAAACGAATCAGTTGTTTAATGACAATATCGGAAGGTATAATCTTTTACTTGAAAAGATAAACAAAATTGAAGAAATGAACATATTGATAAAACAGGTAGTTTTGAAAGAGAAAAGAAGATACTACGACGAAATGAATGCCATGGAAGGCAAAAAAAACAGTGAAAATAAGGGGACAAAGGAGGATTGTTATTTAAACGAGAATGAGATTGATGTTCTTGGATCAAGGGATTCCTTTGATACGATTAGAGACGATTACAAAAGCAATTCAACAGGTTTGTTTTGCGATGATAAAGATGAGACCATAAAAATGCCAGATGAAGGTTATACTGATGAAATTAATATAATAAATGAAAGTGTTGAAAATAATGAGACTGAGAAAAATGTGAATGACGAAAGGAGCGAGTATTTTGACAAGAGAACTGCAGATAAGAACAATATTGAAGATGGTTGCGACGAGGATTGTGGCAGTATAAGTTATATCAGAGATCAAATTGACAGTGTTGACTTAGAAAACGAGTTTAAGGGAAGTGAAGAGCAGATGGAAATCTACATCAAAACTATAAATAGTTACTTCTCGAGCCAAGGACCTGAGAGTAGTTGCGAGTCAATATTAAATACACAAAGGTGGGAAAGGAAATATCAAACTGCAATGAACTCTCTTAATGATCAAATTAAGCAACAAGAGAATGAAGAAAATGGAAATGAATATAATATCTTAAAAGTAAGAAATACAGTAGAAAATAACGATAACAATGTATCTACGAAAGTTGCCATAAGAAATGTGGAGACTGAGATTAAACAGGACGATTTAGGTGATATATGTAAACGTACAGAAAATAAAATAGTTACAAATAACAATAGTTTTGAAATAGTAAAGGAGAACGGTCTCGTTATAATGGACAGTTCAGCAAATGTTTCAAGTGAGAGTTCAAGCAAAAAAACAAAAAACAATATTTTCATATCTTCACCATTACATATAGAAGAAAAAACAGAGATTACAAATGCCTCCGGGTCACAAAGTAACTTAAAAAAGGATAATGAAATACTTGAAAGACTCTCACAATGCAGAGTAATTAATTCAAAAAGCATAAGAAATTCAACAACATCCACTTCATCAAAACCTACAAATACTGACTTGAGCTCATCCAATTGCAGTGATTCTATTAAAGCTGAGATGAAATCCTATGAAGCTCAAAATCTTGGATTCAGATCCCTTATAAATAATGGAATCAAACTAAAAGTGTCTGATCTTGTCAAGCCGAGAACAATAAAGAAAAAATTATAATATAATATGCTTCTCTAATGACAGGGCAAGCGTAATTCCATTACAATCGTACTCAAACGTCACTTTTATCAATGTCATTTTTTGAAATTAGGTACGGTCTAATGGCGGGGAACTGTATATTTACTTGCCTTAAAGTGATATAAATAACAGACAAATGGTTATGTAAGTGCCTATACCTATACTTATACATTTACCTATTGGTTTACATATGAATTTTCATGTACACACATTCTATTGTTTTTAAGTTATATATAATCAAAAATACAAGTTACTGTGAAGAATTAATAATGTAGTGAGAGAATAATTATAGTTAATCATCATAATTTTCACTTCAATTTAAGTACAACAATATTCTAAAGTGTTATGTACACTAATCCACCTGGGTGTTCACTTTATCCTGCTTCATACAATGTTCAGACTGTCTTTGTGCCTAAACTTGTGTTTTACTCTCTCTGCTGGATGATAACGCAGCTGAGTACCATACAAAACAATTACGTAGTTACTGAATTCCATTGAAAAAATTGTCTGGTTTTTCAGTAAAGTCCTAGGTTTGTTATCTCTTGAGATAATCAAAAACGTTTCTTTTGTCTCCTTTATTACAATCCCTTCTAAATTTATGTACTCCTTGTTTCTGCTAGATATAACCTTTATTATGCTTCCGTGGAAATCAGCTTGCGATATATATTGCGAAAGTTGAGACAACTTAATATTTCTTTTTCTATCCTCGCCTCCTATAAGTCCAGACATATATTGTTTCCACAAACTATGAAGAGGAATAAAATGAGCGTAACCCAAATTTCTTTTTTTTATATCACCTATAACGTCAAAAAAACCTTCATTCCTTTTTATTCTGTGGTTTACAACCATGGGTTTACTATTATTCAGTTCGCTAGAGTCACCACTAACACTCAAACCAAAACTCTTAACCTTGTCCATCCTTATTACCTTTGTTGTTACTCCTGTTATTTTTGAATTCAAACCTTCCATTCCTAAAATTCTCTCTTCATCAACACAAGATCCCAAAAAATCTTTTATCTCCCTTCTCGCCTTTCTCTCTATATCGTCCATCCTATTAAATTCCATTAGAATGTCCCTTCTACGGCCTTCCTCTCCTTTTGCGTCATCTTCATCCAATAAATTGTAAATTTGGTGTCCTCTTTTGCCGTCTAAACCATTCATCTTCGCAATCCTCACCTATTCACCGCAGTATCAGGAGTTATAATTTGTGATACATAAAAAACACCCTACAGTTTCTATATATGAAAGCTCATGTACATATGCTCTTCCCTACCTGATATTGTTCTCTATTTTACACCAAGTAATTAAAATTATTCAAACATCGGTATTGGCGCCATACTTGTAACTCGGACCATACATGTCAAATGCATTTATAAATAATATGGGTGTCAGTATTTTTACCTAGCCATATTAAAGAGTCATAGATGATTCATTCTATGTCTCTAAAATACATAGAATTGTTTGTCAGTACTTGTACTGTGAATTTTTGTTTCTAAGGTCTATTTCAAAGTTTTCCCAGCGTTCCGAAATAAACAAGTAATCTTTTCTTTTTTTATCATCAATATGGGGAGTGTTTTCAATATAATTGTGCAAATCTCGTATTGGAATATGGTCAAAAAGCACACTTATAGTTGAAAATAGCAGAACGTCGTCAGAAAAGTGTGTATGGGAAGAGCAATTTATATCTTCAGTGTTACCTTTGTCAACAAAATAACTCCAAAAAACAGATCTCCTACAGAAATAACAGACTGAATCTTGTGTAGATACTGAATTTTGGCTCATATATTGTGTTAATTCCGAACACTTAATGCGGTATACCTCATCAATTTCACTAATTACACAAAGTAATGTATACACTTTGATTCTCAATAATAGCATTTCTGAAATTTCAAATCCCTTTTGAGGGTTGCCAAAGTTAAAATATCTGTAGTATAGTTGCTTTTGAATCATTATCTTCTTCAAAGTTTCTATAGATCTCTTAATTCCAGTAATATTAATATTCTCATAAAGTAATACATTCTCACTGTTATTAGTGCTAAACTCGTTGTAATGATTTTGGGTAAAGTATTGAGGAAGTTTATAATAATATAACCGTTCCTCGTTGTATTCTATGGAGCTATACTCCTCTAAACCAAAAAAAATGCCACCAGAACCGAAAACTTCATCTAAGATACCTATTTTTGATAAAAACAAAATGAAATTTTTAAGTGAATAATATAAATCTTTCCAATGGTTTATATTCCACGGTGATGTGTTAACACTATCCACTACAGATTTAAACAGTAAATGGTGCAAAAATCCGCGATCGTCTTGATTAAATTTCTCCTTTGTTTGAAAGACATAACTAATTGCTCTGTTTATATTGTTCTTAAAAGGGTTACAACTGATTCTTTGAATTGGTATTTTATCAACTTTTTCCTGATTCGAAGTTAATATTTCTATATAAACCTCGCTGTTATTATCACTTTCATCCATATTACTACCATTTTCAGTTATTAATCCATCTATACCTAGAGTATTGATTCTTTTACTAAATGCTAAATTCAATTTGTTTATAATGTAAACAACAAAGCTGCTTGAAATATAAAAATTGTAGTTCAACATAAGGTCTCTCACAGAATTCTTCTTTAAATATAGTTCAATCAACGATTTCGGTGGAGTTATCTTTTCATTTAAAAAGGAATTCATGCACTTTTTAACATCCTCATTAGAAACGTCATCGTCCCTTAATATAAGACTATATAGAGAATATAATAAGTTATTGTTTAATCTCCAATGTATACACCTGGCCTCTAGATTTTGTAATGTGTCATTCTTATCTTGATCTTTTAATAAATTCAATGTGCGATACAATACATAGTCTCTAAATATAACATTGTGTTTTCCTATATGACTTAACAAAAGCACCCAACTGTTTCTAGTTTTGTTGTCCACCAACTTCCTCAAAACATTGTCTATACACTGTAGAATCTCTATTGCTGCCAAACTTCTATAATGCTCAGACCCTACACTTGTAATTAACAATGTGAGAAGTTCGAGAATTATCCCTTTATCCTTAGATGTATTCAATTCCCAATTAACTATATGTATTATCTGGCGTCTTAAAGTATTAATTATTCCCAAGTTCCCCCTCCCTCCAAGAACAACTCTGGGTTCCATTTTTCCTATTTTCAATTTTTAACTTCACTATCACCCATAGTCTTATTAGTTGTCACCTTTCCTTTTACTATATCCTTAAATAATGCATCTCATTAATCCTAATCAACAAAAATCAAACCAATTTCTCTCCTTATATCGAGACATGCTACCTCGTTTCTACTTTTTTCACACTCTATAAATCTTTTTACTACTCTAAAACTTAACGTAAAATATTTACATATTAATGCATTTGGCGCCCAAATATATTTCACATAAATCAATTAGTATTACAATAAGGAACAAATATTTATTTGGCTAATAACAGTAGAATAGGAATAAAGTAGGTTTGTTCGGTTACCATTCAACATTTGAACTATCAGTCATTTTTCATATTCTGAATAGTTCTTTTTCAAAGTTTAGCCAGGTCATAGCATTTTTTATTCTAGTGTTCAATAAGAAAGCACATAAATTAAAAATAGAAGGAAAATAAGTCAGATTCGAGTACCCACTATATCTTACCATAAAGCTTGTGAGTAATTCTCATTTCTTTGGACTACTAACGTAACAGTATGGATGAAAAATATAAAATAAATGAAGACTGCCAACTATTTTTCCCAGGTGAAGAAATTGACCTAAATTCTGAAACTATAACAAGTAAGTCCGATGATTTATTTTCATATTCAAACTTTTCCCTGAAAAGTTTGGGATTTCAATGTAATTATCATTAACTTTACCCTACTTTTACTATTCAACTGTGGCTAATTATTTATTTTAAAGATAAAATTGCAGGTATTAAATGTAGAAGTCCATTTTGGCCACACGAGGAAACTGTTACTACATACAAGGGATGTGTAAGTTACCCTTATATACATCTAGCTGTATTACCAATCACTTTCTGTTTACTTAATTTTAGTATGTTCCAAAAAAGGGTGATGTAGTTATAGGTACGGTTATTGGAAAGTTTGGTGACTACTATAAGGTAAGCTAACTCGAGAGTTAAACCGAGCAACTTGTTCTAATTAAAATCTTATCAAAGGTCTCTTTGAATTGTGCATATGATGCAATTATTTCTGATATGGCATTTGAAGGAGCAACAAAAAGAAATAGACCAAATATTGCAATCGGCAACCACATTTGTTGTAGAGTATATTATGCAGATTCAAGAAGTGGGGAAATAGAATTAACTTGTATTACTCCAGAGGAAAAAAGAACATGGTCTAATAATGAAAATTATCTTGGAGTTCTTAAGAATTATAGTAAAAACAATTCAAATTCAAGTCATATAAGTGATTCTAACAAAGAAAGAACTTGCATTAAAGATGGAATGACAGTTAGTATTCCACTCTCAACCACTAGTATACTACTAGCAGATAAGTGTTACTTATTCGAACTTTTATCTGAGTATTTTCCATATGAAGTTTGTGTTGGACAAAATGGAGTGGTCTGGTTTTCAGCGAATTCATATAAAGAAATGCTTTTGATACTAAGTGGGATTAAGGTTATATCAAACTGTAACAAAGCGCAGGTACGTTTACTTTATTAATGTCCTAACTACTTTATCAAGAGTAAAGCGGATGTAAATAGCAGTTTCTACTGCAACAAACAAATGAATAAACTTATATTAACTCAAAAAAGCTGCAAGTTGTATTGAATAAATTTTGGGAAAAAATACAATCATCCTAATTCAAACCTTTAAAAAACAGTATTAATTACCGAAAACCAAAAACTAGATTAATTATATGTATAGACGGTAGCAATAAGTAACAAATAGATGATAACTATAGTTAAAATACGGTATATATATTATTTTTTTTCATTGTTCCTCCCATCTTTGTTTCCAAAAAAGTAATTCTTGTTGAAAGAATACATTGAGAATCTTTTTCTATTGTAATTAGAATTTCTTGTTGAAGACGAAAATCTAATGTCCCTATTGTTCTCAGCTTTATATATTTCCATATTGTCATCGAAAATATTTACTAACCTATTTTTAAGGCAAGTATCCTTTGTCCAATTGGTATTATAACTTATAAAATCTATTGTTCTTGCATAAACGTTTCTCCTATTACTTATCCATTTATTATTAAATATTGTGTTTTTATTCATGTAATCAAATTCACTTTCATATTTAATAGTCATATTATTAAACATCTCAGTACCTAAATGAAACAACAAATGTATATATTCAATTATATAAACACCACAGTCAAAACTATTTTCCTGATATGGAACATTCCTAGGTGAGTGTAATACGAACCAATCACTTAGCAACTTATTCTCTTCAATTTTTAATATACTTTCTGGACTTTTTATAAATACGTCTTCGCTAGATATATACTTTGAATACATGTTATTAGTATAATACTCGACATTTAAAAAACGTAATATTTTTAATATTTGTTTCTTTTTTTCGGTTATGCCTACATTTCTGTTTCCTAAAGAATCCATGCATATTATCCATCCTTTAGACGAATTTTCTATACTATTACTATTATTGTTCTTGTCATCACTGCTCCTTATTCTAAATCTAATCCGTGAGTTCCTAGATTCAAATAGTCTCCAAGGGTAACATATAATCATTAACCACCAATGACTTGAAATACTACAATGCATCGGTATAACAATTACATCACTTAATAATATTGGTGTATTCAACTTCTTCAACCATCTTCTTATACACATGTAATCATCCAAAATTTCTCTACATCCACTTAATATAGTGTTAAAGAGGCTAGTTAATATGCAATAGTTTATTTTACTTTTAAATCTGTTTTTTTCATTTATCATTATCCCCTGTTCCTTTTTGGTATCCATTCTCATCTCTTCTTCATCATCCAAATAATCTGTTTCTGTTATAATATCCGCGTATTTTTCGTCATCCAAGTCTATTATATTATCGTCATTATTTACACAAATTACTTTCGCCAATTCTAGAAAGAAATCTATTGTTAAATCATCCAAATACTCATTGTTTGTTATTTGTTTTATCGCCTTTTCTTTATCTAGACATATTCCATTCAACTCTACCTTTTCACATGTATCTATTAGTTCGTAGTCACTTTCCCTTTCATTGTTTTCATTTTTGTCTAAATATATTTTCCCACTCATTTAATTCTATTTTTATTGATACAAAACGATATGTGTGTTAAAGCTTGCAAAAATACTAGTTATTAAGCAATAATTGCGTTGAGATTATTTATTTTTTAATTGTTCTTGCCAATATTGCCTATCTTTCTCTGTTTTTGTTTAGCTTGGGTATTTATATTACTTTAATTTTACATTCTTGACAAACTTTCGTAGCAGCCAACTTGTCTTTCTATTCTTCTATATTGCCACGGCTATTATTTCCCTATTTGTTTAGAATACCCACAAACTATATTCCATTGGTTATGGTAAAACAGATAACACACTTTATCAATCCAAAGTAATACAAAAAGTGCAATAGATAATACCGAAAAGATGAAGTTCTCACTACTCTTCAAAATAATAAAGTGTGTTCTCTTTTTTCACAGATATCCCTATTCTCACTTCAATATTTCATCTATATTTTAAGAATTGAATGCCTTTTTGTTTAACCCAAAGTACTAGACTTTTCTTGTACCTTAAATAACAACGCATTTCCCGCAAAATATGGCCCGCTAGAGCCAAGTGCAAATTAATAGTAATTTATTACAATAGGCCCAGATTCAAAAAGTTAACAAGAAATAATATTAAATAAAGAAGAGAAAGAAATCATCATTAGTAGCAGTTAGTTACATTACAACTGTTTATATTTGAATAACTCATTATTTCTCTATTCTTGAAACTAATAATATAGCGCCATTGCGATATAGGAATTTCCAAATCGATTCTTCTAAATAAAGGTAAACGGTGATCAATATAAACTGGGGAGGAATGGGGAAAGACAAGAAACGAGAAGCAGCTACCGATAAAGCGGTTGAAGATGACTGTTCCAACGGAGACAGCAGTGTAAATGGCGAGATGAAAATATTAAACAAATCGCCTATAGCCGATCCTATATTCAAAGGTAAATTGCTCGAACGTTGTCTTAAATTACTTAAAAAAGTACAGGAATTTGAAAGAGAATGCAACAAAGATAAGTCAGGTAAAAAAGAAAGGTTCATCAAAAGAGGAGTTAGTGAAGTCACAAAGTCTATTAGAAAAGGACAAACTGGAATTGTTTTCTTGGCATGTGATATTCATCCCATTGATATAATTGCTCACATTCCAATACTTTGCGAGGAAAAGAACATTTACTATGGATACCTCGGAAGCAAGCGAACACTAGGAACTATTTGCAAAACAAAAAGACCTGCTAGTGCAATTATGATATCATTCATCAATGAAAATAGAATCAAAGATAAACCATTTTACAGTTCGTACAATAAAGTTATATCTGGGATTAATAAAATACATCCTTATCTATAAAATCATATCGTTATCTTCAATTTCTATTTATACTTTAAATTCATTTTTTATTATATTACTTATTTAACAGAACTTATTACGTCAATTACATTTGAAGAGTTTAATTCAGAGGATGATTTATTATCTAGATCTCTATTTTCGTCATCTTTTCTTATAATTGTATAGCATGTATTCATAATTGGGAGAAGTTTAACTTTTGTTCTTCTCAGATTTGCCCTCTTGTGTTCCTCTTCATGTTCTTGATCTTCATTTATTATTTCAAGTGATGTCATGTTTTCTTTCGTTAGGGGTTCATGTTTTTTATTCTTGTCATTTGATGAAGCTACTTCGATTATGTCATTCAACTTGTCCAGTATTTCATTCCTTTCTTCTTCTGTTCATTTTAATATTTATTTTTTTGGATTATATAGTTATTTTGCGGAGATGGAGGTTTTGGTAATTTTTCACCTACCTGTAAGTAGAATATTTTTTCCCTCGTCACTTAATATATCTTTTATCTTTAGTTTTCTAATATTATGCGGAATGCTATTTATAATATAATCCGTATAAAGCTTTAGCTTTTGTTTTTCTTGTTCTGTCACCAACTCTATCTGCTGTTTGTATGATAATTTCATGAAATTTTCAACATCTTTACAAATTTTCAATTAATAATTTATTAGTCATTTTCGTTGTTATTGTTCAAATAATTTTTCAAGAAAAAAAACTTACTTGCAGGGAAATCCTCACTATTAGCGAAATTTGTGCGTACGTTCTCCATTTTATTTATTATAAACAGACCAGCTTTAGTCAATTTTAAATTGATAATTTGTTGATTTTCGCTTCACCAAGTTATAACACTATTCTGAAATAAATCGCTGTCTATTTGGAAACCAAACGAATGTGTTCTCCGGTAAAGATATAAACAAAAAATGTGCAAGAATAATTACTTATACTGTTTATATTTGTTAATAGCAATTATTCAATGCATTTCTTTTCCTATTTCCACCTAACCCACAAAATACCCTTTTACATTAACTACAAATATTCAAATTTTTATATATTCAAGTATGAAAAAACAAGGCATGACCATTTTGCCGCCTTTTTGATTTATACTAGATGTTTTGCATCTATATAAATTTAATTAAAAAGAGTATACATTGTGTTGTACATAATATAAAACGACACTGATTTGGACTATATACTTGTTATTATTATTTGTTAATGTTTTATTTCATTTCTGATCAATCCCTCGTTTGTTTATATTTGTAAAAAGCATCAAGCTATTTTTCATGCACACAATTTAGTGAATGTTCAGTAGTTAATTATACAAAATTTTGGAATATGGCAACTAAGGACAGAAATATATGCACAAATACTTGCACTTTTTGATACGTATTCTATGTGACGCCCTTATCCCAATAAAAATCGTAAAAATGTAAATTCCATGTTTAAATGTTAAACAGAAAATTCCTCACTAATAAGTTTATATGAAATGCAAATGGGCCTAATTATGTTTGGTTAACATTTGGTTGTGTTTTTGTTGTTATTGGCTGTTGTTTTTTCTTTAAATTTAATGACGTAAAATCCCCACCACAAATAGAATAATTTTCGAAAGAAAACTAAAATTTCTTTAATTTTATTCGTTTTTTTGTCTAACGTCCTTGTTCTCATTACTTTAATATTGGACTTCAACAAAATAATTATATTAAGTAATGATTGTTGCACATAATTATGTTACAAAATAACAATACACGTACCGACACTGTGAAATTAAAAACACTTGTCACATTCTCCCACATGCTAATATTCATAAACACATACTTTAAATGCAAACACTAAAACATGCAAAAATAGTGAATAGAGGGGCCGGGTTCTCGCATGACAAATTGGGCAATTATATCAAATAAATCAATGAATAGCAATTTAAAGTGGAAAAAAGAAAATAAATAACAATTTTGTCATTGTGCCGATTTAAAAACAAAGCAACATTTAAAGAATGTAAATACCATACTGCATAAATAAGCACACAAGTCTATTTTGCATATTTTTACAGTATAATTAATGATTAGTATCGATTGTGTAAATATTACATTTATTAACTAAGCCAAAACAAATATTTAAATATATGCATACATTTGAGCTGTAAAAAAAGAAAAAAACCGTATACACAAATTTTTATGTATTAAACACAATTAGACCTATTACTTACGCGGCAAACTGGATTTTTTTCTTTCATCTTAATGGAAATAGTAGTTTGCAGAGGTTTTTGAAAGTATAAGGACGGTAAGAAATACAAAAGAAAACTGGAAAAAAAAAACAAAATTTACAGGAACAGGGATAACAATCTAATCTGAATGCAAATACAAGAAGTAAATAGACCTATCGAGAATTAGAATAACTATCGTGGTTGGTTTTTTATTGCAAGCATTTATGCGAAAAACTGCTACGAGAGTAACATATTTTGGTGTATTTTCCTCGACTATTTGCTTTGTTAAGACAGAACTGGAATATACTAAACAGTACATGTGAGCGTATGTTCCCTTTGTCTTTTAAATACATGTGGTAATCATCTATACTTTCTGTTTTAATAACCTGAATACAATAACCCGATATAACTCAGTTTCCATTTTGAGCCGATTGTGCCGTTATTGACATATATTTACACTCGCGAAGTTGCTTAATATAAGAGTTTACGAAGTACGTAAACAATATATTTATTTAGTTTGGTGTTAATGTTTTCCTGGATATAAAAGAATATTATATGCATTGCATGTAAACAATACATCTCTATATATATCAGCATTCAGCTTTAATTTTGGCTAATTAGCCCAAATCATGCTACAAAAGAACGAAAGTTTGAGCAATAATAAAGAGAGCGTAATACGCAAATCTCTGTAACATTTGAAAATATTTATACTAAATTTGATAAACAAGCATTAGATAAATTGCCGTAAAATCGATGAATAAAAGAAAGGAGAGATCAGAAGTCATTCGCGGACTTCAAGATATAGAAGAACATGGTCTTTATCATTTTGAAAAAAAGCGAAACATACTAGGCGTTGACTTCAGTGGTAGGCCTATACTTGATATAAAAAATGTAGAAAGTGAAAAAGAGAATACAAAAACTTTGGATGGATCCTCATCCTCAACGTCTCTCGGATTCGTTTTGCCACAAAGCGAAACTATGGCTGAAAGAGACAATAGAAGCATTAAATTTGAACCAAGCAAGGATAATTATATACAATTGCTAAATAAGTATGAAAATTTACAAACAAGTCATGCAACATTGCAAAAAGTTGTAAGATCACTTTTGGATAAAATTAATCATATTAACGATTTATATGCGCAAAAAGAAAAGGAACTAAATGAATGTAAAACGCAGCTTAAAAAGGTTGTAGATGCAAACGAAACACTTAATCTTTATATACAGTCTTCTCATTCTTCAGTGATGAATAACAGTATTATTAATAAATTTGGCTCTGATATTTATTAATAATATGGCGCTAATCTTAAAGCATTTTACTGCTCTAGAATAATTAATGGTACGAGCATCTACAAATGCATGCACGGCACGAATATTTATATAATTAGAGAAAGGATTAATTAAAAACTATATATATATATATATAGGTTTATAATGGCATTGAGGCGAGAAATAAGGTGTTTATGAAACAATAACCGTTTTACTACGCAAATTGCGAAGAGTAAACAAAATATCTATTATTGAAGAAAGGTGAATTTTTGTACTGTATGTATTTTTTGTTTGGTTTTCCATTACAAATACTGTTTTGGTGTGTATTTAGTTGTAGGTATATAATAATTAGAAGCAAAACCCCCTAAAAGAATTTATTTTTTAGCTATCATTGTACATGTTTCATTCATCCAGAAAAATACACCTGTATTCCTACACGTTTACCCGCTTGTATTTTATCTGTATAATGTGATTTCTTTTTTTATGGGTCAATAAATCTGGTAATCTCGTGTTATTCGCTGTAAGTTTGTTCAACCCCGTTCTTTTTTCCCTATTTGGTTTAAGTTGCTTTTTAATTTTAAATTTTAACTATTGGTGTGTGGTGTGCCAACCTACCACCATTCTATGCGTACTTTAACGCAACACCTGAGAAGTTTAAGAGTGCTGAATATCTAAAGATAATAATAAAAACAAAAGTAATATTATTTAAACTAAATTACAGTATTGTTTGACGCCAATTTTTTTTGATAAAAAGAGTCAAGAGAAGAAAGGAATACGGAGAATGACTATAATGAAATAGAATGGTTGAAAGTAAATGAGTATATACTAGTGGGTTATATAAACAACATAAATAAGTACTTGAATTCACTTCTGTATATATACCTATATATACACTCGCTTATATATATTAGTAAATTTATATTTTTTTGTGAAAATAATAATTAATACGAGTAAAACTATCAAAGTTTTTGTATTTCACAAAATAATTGTTTTATTGAAATTGCATTTTCAGAATAAATACTAAGCAGTTTGCATTCAACAAATACAATATATTTTGAAAAAGTTCATTGAAATAAATTATTTTAGTTCTTTATGTGTGTAAGTCAGAAATGTCAAAATGTTGGTAAATAATGATCTTCTGGACATATTAAGCAAAAAGCCTATAAATCTGTTACCAAATGAAGGAACAAACAATGGAAAAAAATTTCATGGTGATTTAAATTCATATTGGAAATCGTTCCTTTGGGAGTTTCAATTTTCCAGACTATACTTTAAATTGGAAAGGGGTGATTGCAGGATAATATTTTCGTCTAGCTGGCTTCCATATATAAACCACTCAAAAGTACTGTTGTTTAGGCTTTCATGTTTGTTTTTTTTCTGTTCGGTGATCTTATATGATATATTTACAGAAATAAAAATGTGGAAAATAGAGAATTTGGCGAGATATTACACTACAAATTGGTGCAGTATAGCAACAATAGGTTATTTTTTAGTACTTAGTTTCGCATCAATTCAATCACAGCAAGTAATTAATTCCAGTATAGATGATAATATATACGGCAAGGAGATAAATGAAATAGAGGATATAATAGGATATAAGAGTTATCTCAATTGGACATGTTGGTATGCGTGGATGATACAAAGCTTCTTATTACCTACGGGACTTATAGTTAATATTGGCTATTGGATGGTTTCACATCCTAACTCTAAGCTAACCCTTTTATTGGCAATATGTAAACATGCAATTGCCAGTATTCTAGTATTTTGGGATTGTTATACAACCTATCAGCCCTTCTTTTTATTGCATGGGCTTTACCTCTATGCCTACATTATTGGTATATTACTTTCAATTACAGTTATAAAGCTGTTTCCTAACTCGTTTTTATCATATCTTCCAATAAACATAAATGGTCTTTACACATTCTTTAACTTTGATGATGAAAGTCACATTAAAATCGCCCCAAGTCTCCTAATATTCATTTTCACTCTTTTCTATCCACTGTTACTTTTGTTTTTGTGGTTCTTATTTAGAGAAAAGAACCTTCTTGTTGACCCCCTTCCTGTTGAAGGGGAAGAGATTCAAAAACTTCTGCAAAACCATGACGATGAAAAGATCAGTGGGATACAGCAGGTTGATGAAGAAAGGGATATTGGAGGGGAAAAGCCTCCAAATAACAGCGATTAATCTTATTATAGTTAAAAATAAAGTATATTACTATGCATTAACATATTAGTTTATTGACCTGAGTCTAAATTTGTGTGTTGTTTCTACCCAAAAAAAACTAAACTAGCAGGTCAATATTTGGTCTTTTTTCTTTCACCTAACTTAAATTGTGATAAGTCATACTAAATAATACACATCTTCTGAATACTCATGGCTACTAGGTGCGATGTCGCCCTCCGTTTACTTCAAAGTAAATACCAGTATCCACAATCCCTTCTATTTATACTAAAACAAGGTGTTTCCATTGGACACGGAGATACAATTAAATATGTTATCTATTCGGAATTAATCAACAAAAATATATTCGCAGAATCATTAAACCAGGTTTTTCGTGTCACTACTAGGTCTGATGCTTTTTTTATTCTTAGATGATAAAGACGATTTTACCATACCAACAGACAATTCGTTTTGAGATTTTTCCATGCCAACTGATTCTGTTTTGTGTTCATGTTCAATATCAAACACCACAGGTCTTTGATGTTGATTAAAGTTATAAATGTACGAACAATCAACACAATTAATATTATTTGTATCGTAAATGAATCTAAAAATAACCCTATAGTAATCAAATACAGCTTCTAACCATGTGTCATGGTGGCTTCCAGTAGAAACTGTGAATATTCTAGACCATTTCGGACTGGTGCCAGAGTTTTTTGTAAAGTTCTATGGAATCTGTAGGGGATGATAATCTGTCCATCAACCCAACAATATACAAAGTCGGAACAGCAACATTTGGAATCTTTGAGTAAGATTCAAACTTTACTACTTGAAAAATATCTAAAAACAATGGTATTTTTGCAAATACTGGGCAAACCTTCGACCAAACAGTCTTCAAATCCTTGAAAGTATTCTCCAATATCAATCCAGATACCTTGTATTTAGATGCAAAATCAATAGCAACTGCTCCTCCAATTGAATACCCATAAACAAATAATTTATCCTTATCAAAAATATCTGTTCTTGACAACAAATATTCATAAGCCGCTTTAGCATCTAGATAAAAACCATCCTCAGATGTTACTCCACTACTATTACCATAACCTCTATAGAAAACAACAAATACATTGACTCCCATTAAATTATACAATTCCCAGAAATGTCTACTTCGGCCTCCAATATTTTCGTTATTACCTGGGAAAAAAGAATCTTCGGAACTTTTTCCATTTCCCGTATTCCTCATAATAACTTGGGAAACAATGTCTTAAGTAAAACGGTACTCTTCTCTTTAAATCAGTATTAGCATATACCTTATCACTTGGTACATCGTCACTGTCAGTAATACTACCATTCATATTACACTCTTTCAATATTCTTCGTCTTGCCCTTATTGATGAATCACTTAGCTTCTCATACCTGTCATTCTTGTTGTGATACATAAACCAGCAGCTCAATTTAATTCCATCATCCGCAATAAGCGTCACATCATCAGAATTGATCCCAATCTTGTTCGGATGTATTTCATCAACACCGACTGAATGCGGCATGAGTATCAACTTATCCTGGTAAAATCATACACAAATTCCAAGCATTAACACCAATGCAGCCAATAAGAAAAACACTGTTTTGATAACGCGTCCCAAAGACAAACTAAACACATAACCCTTCACTTTCTCAAATACACAATTATTCTCTGAGCTCATTTATGTTTTCTGGTAACTGCCCTTCTTCAAACGACCAAGTCTAAACACAAACACTTTGTGAATACAAAACAGACAAGAAAGATATAAGAACAGAACAAACAAATGCCAATTACTTGACAATAGACCTCTAAATATTAGACGGGTCATTAAAAATTGCATTTTCACGGTGGTACCTAAGAGGTGGGTATAACAATATAGTTTAAATGCACTTTTGGTATTCTAACAATAATATAGTAATTGAAAATGAAATTCAATCGAAGAATTTAACAGGAAGAAATAAAAAATTGTATATTGAATAAAAATGTGATGAGAAAAGAAGAGAAATAAAATAATTAATTGACAGATATAATTAGGATATCTTCAGCCCTGTATAATACAATAGGTATTTCGCATTGTCCTGGCACTGCTTCACTCACTCTCAAAAAATAGTAACCATGGTGAACGCAAATTTATTTATTCATTTACAGAATAAAACAAAAATTTTTTTTAATGAATAAAAAAAGTGTTCTGTAGATCATATTTGCAAGGGAAACAATTCAATTGCTAGTATTGTTCATCTTGATCTTTATCATCGTTTTTAGGTTCATCATAGAAAGGACTAACTTCATCATTAACGTTATCAACATTATAAGAGTAGTTTGTTTTCCCTTTTATTCTGTAATCATGTTGGTATACAAAGTATTTTGGTTTTCTGCATGATCCTATTTCTATTTGCTTCCAATTCATATTCTTTGTAAAGGCATTGTTTCTCTTAGATAGTCCAATGGAAAGTCTTTCTACCAATTCAGAGGAGTAATCAATATCGTTTGATTTAATGTAAAACTTGAGGACACCATACCCAAGCCTTCCATTTACAATTGGAGTATCCGCAACTGCAATTACACCAATATCTGAATAGTCAACATTGACTACTTTTGAAAGATTCTTCTTGAAATTAGCAACGAAAACTTGATGATCGTAAAATGTCGGTACATTTGGAATAATGTCGCTAAATGAGAAATATCCTATTACTGATTCTTTTGGGAATACTGTAACAACGTCTGAATAAAAACCGTATTTATTCACAATATCCTCCAAAATTGAAGTACCATAATTGTACCCCAAACAAGATGTTTGATTCGCAATATCTTCAATGCTAGGTGAAACATCCTTACTCAAAAAGTTGAATTGACTCCAATCAAATATTTGGCCAAAAACACTAACTGAGTTAAATACCACCTTACTTGAAAGTTCTTTCGAGAATTCCTTTAGTGTTTGCCCAACATTTGTGTATATGTAAAAAGTAACTAGTATATCACCTGTAGCTGTTTGGAAGATTGTATTTCCAACTCTTTTTACCTGAACATTCCTTGGAGTAAGACCAACTATTCCGACGAATCTATCAGTTGGTCCAAGTGATGTCTTTATAGATGAAATAAAAAGTTGCTTAAACTCTACAAACCTCTCATCGGCTATTTGTTTCTGAGCAAAGTAATCAAAGTTAGTAACAAGAACTTGAGCCATTAAAACTCCTTTAATAGGAACTTCATTATCTTTTTGTGTAGTTTCATAACCCTTTTCAGGGAATCCTTTCCCGTATTGAGTAAATTTCATGTTCCTATATGGATTTCCACCCACTGGGATGAAATTGGACGTAGGGAATATATTAGTTGTTAGATGTAATGCACATATAGTATATGTTTTATCGAAGCTGTATAAATCATTTTCATTTAGGAATATTGCATTATCACCTATTCCAATGCTCCATTCGTGAGTTTGATCGTACTCTAGTTCTGCGTAATTTGGATGTATTCCACTACACTGTTCACCGGTAATCAAGTTTATCATCAAGGCAAACTTTTTATAAAATAGGAACCCAACTGTGTCATGAGTGCCATTATTAAGTGTATATGCAGACATTAGATCTA
The DNA here is from genome assembly GCF_009768925.1 of Cryptosporidium bovis. NCBI lineage: Eukaryota > Apicomplexa > Conoidasida > Eucoccidiorida > Cryptosporidiidae > Cryptosporidium > Cryptosporidium bovis. The sequence goes on from NW_027125041.1 coordinate 227,102, forward strand.
TATTATCATAAAGATCTCCATATAAACCAGTACTTAACTTGGTGTTAACTACTTTTGTGTTAATTTCCCAATATAATCCTTTTTGAGGATAACTACAAAGCCCCTTAATTGCCTGATTAACAACAGAAGTTTCGTCTACTTTGCAGTAACTAGTTAAACTTGAATGTAGATATCCATTTAATAAAATAAATGGATAACCTTGGTAAATATCTACGCTAAATATCAGACGAGTTGGAATAGATGGATATATATCTGTAAATGAGAAATTAAGCTTTGACCTTATTTCCTCCTCACCAAGCATTAAATTTGGATATTCTAACATTGCAAATCCTGTTGAATCCATTACATAAAACAGTCCATTTGCGCCTATTAATGTTATTTGAATGATATCATCCTCTGAATACAAAGCACCATTACTGTATTGACTAGAGATAGTTGTTTCATTTAATACTGCTGTGATTTTGTTTTGTTCAAATAATATACTGCCAGCATTAATTCCATTCTTTATTAATGTCAAACTAAATGTTGATGAAGTGGACAAAACTCTGAGAGAGTTGTCCAAATAGTATATGAATCTGTTTCTCGTTATTTTAGGAAGTTTAAATTTGATTGAAACTGCAACTCCCTCATTCCAAGAACTCTCTGTGGTTTTTCCATCAAAATAACCAAATCCTCCAGTACATGCAGTACCTACTATTAGAGGACACCCTCCAGAACCAGGAGTAGTGATTGATTCATCCAAACCTGGCGGAACAACTGCTCCAGAATCATCCGTCTCACCTGACGCACTTTCCGTGGTAGTAGTAGTAGTTGTTGTAGTTGTAGTTGTTGTTGTTGTTGTTGTTGTTGAAAGAGATATTGGAGATCTTGATCTATTCACCATTTGCCAAAGAGAATAGCTCCTAGTTGAATTGGCAGAAGAGTTTGAACCTACTCCTATGACCTTGTTAAAGCTCTCGGAAATACCATTCAAATACAAAAGTCTGTCCGAATTTGAATTAACCGTCACGGTATAAGAACCCTGTTTGTTATCTCTTGTGACCCAAAATGTGAAAAATCCACTTGGATATGTTGAACAGAAAGGGCCACATTGTGGGGAATATGAATAAACGGTTATCTTATTTATCTCATTTGTTAGAGCAACTACCATGTTCGAATACTCAAAGGAGAACACCAAATTGGATGTATGAGTGTTGTAAAATTCGTATCTGTAGTTCCTAGGTCTCGGAAGCACACCATTGACCTCTTCTGGATGTGGAACTCCGGTTGAAATCATTCCCATCAATGTCCAGCTATCTGAAAACAAAATTCCTGATGGAACTAATGTTATTCCGGTACTGTTGCAAACATCAAACATTTCAAGATCACATTCTTCCTTGCCTTCAATCATGAAAGGAGGTCTGAAAGGATTCAATTCTCCACTATAATTACCAATTTTCTCAAACTGACTTGTAGTTGAGTTAAACTGGTATCCTGGAGGTGTATTAAATTCATCACCGTAAAGAGGAGCAGGTGTTATTCCTGAAGGGAAATAAGGATAGGTTGTTTGGTACTTTGGTAGTGGACTGTACATTCCTGTATTCTCATCATATTCCGGACTATAAAGCGAGTTATTTCCCTTGTTTGAAGGTTTGTATCCTCCACTTTGGAATAATCCTCTGGTTTGAACAAGGTTAATGGCTCTAGGAGAAGCTCCTTTTGGATATATTTTGTTTATTTTCCAGGCATTACTCTTATCTGAAGTCCTGCCTGAATCCAAAGCGCAAATGGTATTGTACTCGCTATTTTTTTCATCAAATACATTTAAATAAAGGATATTCGTCTTGTCAACTCCCAATGACAGCTTAATTTTATCTCCATATTTAAATTTATGGACATTCAAGTCACCGTTGTTTAGTGTTGAGACAGAAGATCTAGATCTTTTAGTAGATTTGGACTTCAAACTTGACTTTAACTTCGATCTCGCAACTGAAATAGTACTGTTATTTGTTATTACGCTGTTCTCGGAAGCTTGTTGTGGATACAGACCACTACAAACTGCTCCTCTTTCATTCTGTAAAGCAATTCTGGACTCAAGAATGTAAATGTATCCTATCTCCCTATCTTTTTCATCTCCAATAACCAAAACTGATAGGAGATTTTGGAACTGGAATTGCATTCCCCAAGTTCCGTTGTTTACTTTTGTATCAGAAATGACCATCTCCATCTCCCAACTTGTGTTAATAAAGTTTCTAGAAGGCTCTCCAGGCTCATCTGTACCCTGATCATATTCCTCATAATCGCAAAGATCTTGTATTACCTGTGCTGAGCATGAAATAGATCTAGATCTACAATTTCCAAACAAAGAGCATGTTTCGTAACCATTATAAAGAACCTTATTTGGGAAAACAAAACTTTCCCCACTTAATAAGAACATGGTGTATTTATTATGTACAAATACTTGCTTATCTCTTGTTTCTTGTACATTTTCATTATTGCCATCGTAATTGCAAGTTGAAATAATATTGAAACTATAGTCTGATATAGTTTTAAAAGAGAGCAAAGCCTCACTTTTTTCATTAAGCAAGAATAATCCAAGTCGACTCCATCCTATACCCAAGGTCAAACTCATCCCTTTGTAAGATAATACACCATCAACATATGGTGAGACATGCTCTTGCATATTGTTCCAATCAAACAATATTATTGAAGTTTCGTTAAACATCAAGGATAAAATATATCTTTCTCTTATGTTGTTGGAACTTGAAGTCTGATTCGCACTGCTGATAATATTCATATCCTGCTCTTTTCTGATAAAGTTGTACCCAAACCAGACAGACTTTTGGGACTGAATATAAGAATTTGCCTTGCACGAACCGTTATCTGTTGGAATTTCAAAGCTCAACCATGCAACCCTTCCATGTTTAAACTCTGAGTCGTACTCATTCTCCTCCAAGGAGTCGTTTCTTTGATCCAAAATTGCTCTTAACCCTTTACAAGGAACATTTACTTCAAGAATACACTCTTCCTTTGGATCTTCTTGCCAAGGAGTTTTGGTGGTTGTAGTTGTGGTTGTTGCTACAGAAACGGAACTAGAATCCCCAACTACTGAAGTCCTTGCAGTGTTGCTTAATTGCCAAAGAGTGAATGAATTTAGTACTTCACTGCTGCAACAAGGTCTTATTCTATCAAATGAAGAGACAGATTTGGCATTTTTAAGTTGTAAAAGAAGATCTCTATTCCTGTTTACCATTAATGATATAACATCTGAGGTTGAATTGTAACTCAGCCAGAATGTAAAGTATCCACCAGGATATGTTGAACAAAGAGGACCACATTGTGGTGAAACAGAGGTTACCTTCTCACCAGTAATTTCATTTCTTATTTCCGTAAAATCACTTGAGATGCTCACAGAGAGTACAATCTTGCTTGTAAATGTATCAATAAATTGATACACAAAATTGTAATGTGAACTTATAGACGAGGAAATGTTATTGATAGCAACTGCATTGTTTGCTTGTTGAGAACCCAAAATTGAATTGCCCAACTCGCCATTTTCTGGAATTCCCGTTGCAATTGATACAAATAAAGTCCATCCCGAAGTGAACAATGTTCCTGTTGGTTTTAAATTGGCTATTGTACTATTACATGTGGATAATACGTAAAGATCACATTCTTTTTGACCAACAACCAACTCTTTAAATTGATACGGATTGATTTTGTTACTGTTATTTAAATCTGTATTCTCAAATAAGCCTGAAGTTTTATTGTAAACATATCCTGGAGGTGTATTAAGATAATTTCCATCAGTAGGAGCAGGGATCAAACCTACAGGGAAGAATGGATTATTACTCTCTTTACTGGAGAAAATAGCTTGTGGTTGATAAACCCCATGATCATTTTTAGGTGGATTGTAGAATCCAGTTGAGTCTGAAGTTTCAAATCCTCCGTTAGGGAAGTAATTATTTCCTATTTCTTGGGTAAACTTGGAAATATTTGGAGAGTATCCTCTTGGATAAATTGACTTTATTGGTGACAGGAGAAATTCATCATATCTTATTGCACAAATGGTGAAGAACTTGGTCTCTTTTGCATTTTTAGTATTTAAATAAAGTAAACCACTTTCATCTATTCCCAAAGACCAGACTAATCTGTCGCCAAAATCAACTATTCTCTCATCTGGATAAACCCCTCCACAGAAGTTGTTTCCTGGTATATTTTGAAGAACAATTCTGTTATCAAATATATAAATTGTGAGCATCTCCTCCTCCGCTCCATTTGTAGCTGAGAATGATCCAATTAGATCAGGTAGCTCAAACTTGGAACCCCAAGTTCCGTTATTAAGTTTATTGGATTCAGAAAACTCAGTTTCAACTATCCAGTGTACATTTGTGTTTTTATTTGCACCATTTCTACTACAAACCTCAGTTATACCCTGAGAAGAGCAGGTGAGAGAAGAAGCATAACAGTCTTCAAAGACTGAACAAACCTGGTATCCCTCAAACAAAATTTGTTGAGGATATAAAAATCCAGATTCAAGGGTGAAATTCATTGAATTTCCCATTGATTTCTCATCTACACCTACAAAAGAGTTCATTGTTTTTGATATTGAATTAAATGAAAAATCGTTTCTTGGAGGTACTTTAATCAACGAATATAAACTCTCATTCATCAAAAAGAGCCCAAGTCTACTCCACCCTATTGAAATTGATATTTGCTTTCCATGATATCCTACACTACCATTAATATACGGAGACAAATAAAGTAGCTCATCCTTCCAGTCTATAAGAGAAATATGGGTTTCATTGAAGGAAAGAGAAATGATCTTGTTCCCTTGTACGTCTTTAAACTCTAAACCATTCCAAACAAGAGAAACTGAATTCGCTGAACTCTCAGTTGGTAGAACCAAGGTTTTCTCTAAAGTCGTATTCATATGAATAACTGATCCAAAATTGAATTTGTTATCCGAATTTTTTAAATCTATAGATGCAGAATATCCCCTACAGGGTCTTGGACTATCATGTACTAATAAACACTCATCCTGAACAACCTCAAACCAAGGGGGTAAAGTTGTTGTTGTTGTTGTTGAAGATATTTTTACAGGATATCTGACTATATTTGTTAGCTGCCAAAGGGAATAGCTTGCTTTGTTCACCCCAGCAATATTGTCTTCATAATCCTCCAAACAGCAAGGCAAAACTGCATCAAAATTAGCTCCAAATGCATCAAGATGTAAAAGATACTTCTGAGCAGAACTCACTGAAACAAAATAAGTGTTTGATGAGGCATCAAATGATAACCAGAAGGTGAAATAACCATTTGGGTGAGTTGAGCAGTAAGGACCGCATTGTGGAGCACCAGCTACTGAAGTCTCCCCAGAAGCCTCGTTTCTAAATATAACAGTCTCGTTATTGTAAGAAAGGGTTAAAACTACGCGATTTGTTTGAGTATTAATGAATTCATATTTATAGTTGAAATCATAGTTTTCTGAAATGTATGGGGGTATTCCATTATTAAGCATAATAAACAATGTCCAGTTTTCCTTGAATAACATACCACTAGGACCAAAAACAATTGAGGTTGAGTTACAAATATCAAACATTTGAAGAACACATTCTTCGGTTCCCTTTAAAATTTCCTTTGGCTGGAATGGATTTATCTCAAGATTTGTATTATTTGGATCCTTTTCAAACAAGCCTGTTGCAGTATTGTAAAAGTAACCTGGAGGTGTGTTTATAAGAGAACCATTCAAAGGAGCAGCTTGGATTCCCGGGGGGAAGTTTGGATGGTTCACTCCAAAAGTTTTCTCTGGATTATAAAATCCTGAAGTTGAATTAAAGTATGGGAAATAGTAACCTGCTTTTGAATTAGATGTCGTCTTAAATCCACCATCTGGGAAATTATTCTTGATCTCATAGAAAACTGTATCTAAAGAGGGATTATATCCTCTTGGATACAAATACTTGTACTCTTTGTTCCTAATCCCAGTGCTTACAGTACAAACAGTAAAGTTTCCCAAAGAACCAAAGTTAATAACATTCAAGTATATTTGATTGGAAGTATCAAATCCAATACTCCACGTCAATGTGTCTCCATAATCTATGTTAGTGTTTGATGGGAATGGGCCTCCACAAACCACGTTATTCATTATATCTTGCATTGCAATTCTGTTGTTAAATATGTAAACGTTTATCACATCTTCATTATGCTCCTGATTGTCTGCGATAGAGTAAACACTTAACAAATTATCCAACTCGAAAATAGGACCCCATGTTGAATTGTAAACAAACGTATTCTGAATCTTGGTTTCAACTAGAAGCTGAGAACCAGGAATCTTTTTACTGCATATTCCCGTCAAAGCTTGCGATGTGCAAGATGCTTCCTCTGGGCAGTCCTCAAAGAATGAGCACGTTTCGTATCCTTTTAAAAGTATCTTTTCCGGGAATACAAAGTCTCCTGTGAGAAGGAAGTTTGTTGGGTTGTTATTATTATTAATCTCTTGTGGATAATACGGACTAATTTGGTCAAAATCTATCTCTGTTAACGTATTTATATGTATAAGTGCTTGTTTCTTTTCATTTAGTACAAATATTCCGAGTCTGCTCCAACCTATCCCAATAGTTAAATTCATTCCTTTGTAGGCCAACATTTCATTTGTGTACTTTGAGTTATACTCACCAAACCCAACATGATCCAAAAGAGTTATCTCTGTTTCATTAAATAATATTGATAAAATTGGTACAGAATTCTGTAGCATTTTGTACCCAAACCAATATGAGGATGATAAAGTCAATGATGAATATGTAGATGAAGGGGTAACTATGCTTGAACCACTTGTTTCTATTTGACTTATTTTTCGGGATTTTCCCATATCTAATGTAGTGTTTAACCAAATAACACCACCCTCAGAGAAACGCTTATTAAGTTTGGCAGAAATACCTCTGCAAGGAATATTTGGACTCAAACTACACTCATCTAATACTTGTTCAAACCATGGTGTTGCTGTTGTTGTTGTTGTTGTGGTAGACAGTATTTTCGGAATTCTGTTTACATTTGTAAGCTGGTAAATACTGTAATTGTTGGTAAATCTCGATTCAGGACGTATTAAATTAAACTTCTTAAATACTGAACTTATTGAAATTAGCTTTTGCTTATTATAGTCCACTGAAACAGTGTATACACTTATTTCTGGATCATAAGTCAGCCAAAAAGCGAAGAATCCCTTTTGGTATGTAGAACAATAGGGACCACATTGTGGAGATCCAGCAATTGAAATGTCTCCAGTTATTTCATTGGTTAAATAAACAGTTTCATTATTGAAGCTTAAAGACAAAACTGTTTCTTCCTTAATCACTGCTTCCCCTTTGTCATTGTAATACTCTGAAACACTCACAAATTCGTATTTGTAGTTTAACTTGACATTATTTTCAAATTCCATATGTGAAGGAACTCCTGTACCGAGCATTATAAATAGAGTCCAACCTTGCTCAAAGAATAAACTCTTACCATTATTGTTTGTAATTCTGACTGAAGTTGAATTACAAACATCGAATATCCCAAGATCACATTCATTTTCTCCATCAATTATATGTTTTGGTCTGAATGGATTAAAATCATTTTTCTGTAACATTACATTTTCATTATCACTTCCACTTTCTTCATAGTCCATCAATTTTGGCTCAAACTGCCCAGTAGTTGAATTGAAGAAGTATCCTGGTGGTGTATTTTCATTTGTTCCATAATAAGGAACTGAAGTTAGCCCCACTGGCAAAAACGGTACGTTTTCACCGTACATCTTTTTTGTTTCGTAACTATCAGTTTCAGAGTCAAAACTAGGTTTGTAGAAACCCCAACCTGCAGATATAGAACTAGGTTCAAATCCACCTACAGGAATAGAGTCTTTTATCTGAGTAAACGAGGATGCAGCTGGGGAATAACCTATCGGGTATACATAACTTAAAGGTCCGAAGTACTCCTTGAATTCAATTGAACAAACAGTGTAATTAAGGTTTTCAAAGTTTGTATTCAAATAAACCATTCCTTGAGAATCTAATGAAATACTCCAACTCAACTTATCACCATTATTTAGTACATTACCTTGTGGATACGGACCATCACAAACCGTATAATCTAAAATACTTTGAAGAGCCATTTTATTACTAAATATATAAATTGCCAATATATCATTTCCCAACTCATTATTTATATAATAAATTGATATGAGATTATCTAATTGTAACATATGACCCCATGTACCATTATTCACAGATGTATCCTTAACTTCCGACTCAACAACAATACTCATTCCGTCATGTAAACGTCTGCATGGATTGCTAAGAGCTTGAGCAAGACAACCAGAAGAACCGGAATCACAGTCGTTGTATAAAGAACAAGTAGTGTGACCTCTGAATAATATATTATTTGGGTACAAGAATCCAGTACCTAATAGAAAATGAGAAATATGTTTATTGTTATTTCCGTAAAGAATCATTTTGTCGAATGAATAGTCTTTATTGTTTCTTATATTAACCAACGAATTAAAGTTTTCATTTAACAAAAATATACCAAATTTGCTTAAACCTATACCAAGAGTTATCTCTAGTCCTTCATATACCAACATTTCATCAGTGTAATACGTAAAGTAACGTTTTCCTTGTATTCTATCATATAATGTTATATGCGTTCTGTTAAAGTAAATACTCAATACGTCCTCCATTTCATTGATTAAATCATATCCCATCCAATAGGTTTGAGTTGACTTATATTTTTCATCTGTTGGTATTGAAATGCCGTAGTTTTTCAGACTAGTTGAAAACCATATCAAATCACCAACCTTAAATTTATTATTCTCCAAGTATGCTTTGTATCCCTTACAAGGTACACCTGGTTCGCTTAAATAACAAATACTGTGAGTAATACTATCCCATGGAGGAGATGTTGTTGTTGTTGTTGTTGTCGAAAGTTTGACAGGATGTTGAGCTACATTAATTAGCTGCCAAAGAGTTCTTGTAGTTTCACCTCTGTCTTGACTAGAACCGGATTTTCCAACAACTTTAGAGAACTCTACATCAAAACCCGAAACATCTACCAAATTTTCTTCGTTTGAGTTAATTGCAACTACATATTTTCTGGAGTCCTTGTCGTAAGTTAACCAAAAAGTGAAGAATCCATTTGCATACGTAGAGCAGTAAGGGCCACACTGTGGAGATCCAACTGTTGAGGTGTCTCCAGATATTTCATTCTTAAATACCACTTTTTCGTTATTTATAGTTAATGACAACACTAACACATCTTCAATCGTACTTTCTTCCCTATGTTCTTCATTATCAATTAATTCTGTTACTTTTCTTTCTTCTTCTAAAGGATATGGTTGAAGATGCAAATCCTCATTCTCAACATGAATTTCCAAATCCAAAATTCTATTATTGTTTTCTGACTCGCCACTATTTTGTTTTCTTATTCTTCCCATAAATTCATATCTGTAATTGTAATTTACATCCTCCCCATTTGATAGTGGAATACCTGTACTGATCATCGCAAATAGAGTCCAATTATCTCTGAAAAATTCTTCATTAGAAGACCCAATTGAGATGTTAGTACTATTGCAAACAGAAAGCAATTCCAGTTTACATTCATCGGTACCCTTGATAAACTCCCTTGGTTGGAAAGGATTAATTTCATCCTTGAGAATATCAGTCTTTTCGCTAGTGCTATTAACTTCTCTTTCGAAGAGACTACTTGTTGTGTTGTAAAAATAACCAGGTGGAGTATTGTCATATGTACTACTAATAGGTGCAGGGACAATACCAACAGGGAAGAATGGATAAATTAGTGTTGGATTGTAAATAATGTGTGGTTCGTTTATACCAGAATCAATATTAAAGTTTGGATCATAGAAATTGTTAACATTTGAAGTCTGATATCCACCCTGAGGGAATGAGTTTGTGGTTTGAATGAATTTCGATTCTAGAGGAGAGAAGCCTCTTGGATAAATAATAGACAAAGACCCTATTGATAAGTCAAATGGAACAGCACAAACTGTGTAACTCTTATTGTTATTAGATAGGCCATTTGAGGTTTGATGAACATTTAAATACAAAAGATATGAACTATCAATTCCAATAGACCATGTAATTGTATCACCATAATCTAATTGAATAGAGGATGGGTATAATCCATCACATGTGATCTTATTATGGATATCTTGTATAGCAACCCTATTTTTGAACACATATATAATATAAACGTCATCCGTTTTATTATTTATTTTATAAGATGAGATCAAGTCACTGTATTCAAACAAGCCACCCCAAGTACCATTGTTAACATTTGTTTCTGATAACTTTGTCTCAATAACCCAACTCATTCCAGGAATTGGTTTATTACATGAGTCAATTAAAGCCTGACTACTGCAAGACATTATTTCAGTGCTGCAATCATTATAAAAAGAACATGTTTGATATCCTTGATACAGTATTTCATTTGGATAAATAAAGTGATCCTTGTTCAATTCATATTTAACTTGAATTTGTTTTTGACTCTCCCATTGTTTTATTTCATTAAATCTTGTATCGGGCAAATTTTGCATTTGAATGAGACTATTTTGTTCGACATTCATCAAAAACAAGCCAAGTCTGCTCCATCCCAATTCTAACTCTAACAACATCCCACTAAAAGCTAAAGATCCATTAGTATATGGAGACGAGTAGTCTTGTTTTGTTTCCCAATTGTACATAACTATTGATGTTTTATTTATTAGCAAGGAAAATATTTTACTGTACTCGGAATTATCAATATTTGCACCATTATTATCACTATTTGTTTTCACAAAGTCAAATCCCAACCAATATTTATTTCCTAGATGCTCAATCTTTTTATGGCAATTAAAGTCAATGTTAAGACTTATATGCAACACGTCTCCGTACTCAAATCCATTTTTACCTAGGGAAGCATTATAACCATTACATTTGGTTGATGTAGATGTATTTTCAAATACACAAACATCATTTACAATCTGATTCCATGGAGGCAGTGTTGTTGTTGTCGTTGTAATCACATTAGGAATTTTGTTTATATTATAAAGATACCACGTATTGTAAGAAACTTCATTTTTGTATTTTTCTGTAAGTATTTTATTAAATCTTTGTTTGGCTGCTGGGATGTTTATCAAATACTCTTTATTTGAATTAATTGAAATGACATATTGATCTCTCACCTTTTCATAAGTCAGCCAAAATGCAAAGAACCCTTTTTGATAAGTTGAACAATAAGGACCACATTGGGGAGAAGCAACTTTATTTTCAATATTAGTTACATGATTCTTAAATATCACACTTTCGTTGTTGTAACTAAAAGTTAATATTAATGTATTCTCACCACTATCTATGTCAGAACTAATAAAGTTATAAGCATAATTATTACCATGTAAATCATCGGATGATGGTCCTGGTATTCCTGTATTTATTATCACAAATAGTGTCCAATCCTCATCAAATAATGTACCTTCTGGCATTATCTTTGCAGATGTTGAGTTGCAAGTAGTGAATAAATACAAATCACATTCATCGATACCATCTACAATATATAAAGGTCTAAATGGATTCAAACCATTATCATCACCGCCGGATTCTGGCTCAAATTGGCTTGTTGTTGTGTTATATATGTATCCAATCGGTGTATTATGATAATTACCACTAGTAGGAGCTGGCTTAATTCCTGGTGGATAGTGTGGATAATTCAATCCGTAGTTATGTAAAGGTTTAAACTCATTTAATGTTTTATCAAAATATGGGTAGTAATAACTAGTTGTGCTTTTGCTATTTGAGCTAGTTCTGTAACCACCATTTGGAAAACCTAATATATATTGTGTAAATTTAGTATCTGAAGGGTGATACCCTCTTGGATATACAAAGTTAATAGATTCGATTGAATATGATGAAAGTGAATTATAGTAATTTGTATTGTTGTTAATGTAATCAATTATGTTCTTTATTCCACCTCTCATCACATTTAATTGGCATATTGTATAATAGAAATTATCATTACTATTCAATACGCTCAAGTAAATTGAGTAGTAAGAGTCAAATCCTATTTCCCAATTTAATTTTGAACCAAAACCAATGATATTGTTGTCAGGGTATGGGCCTGAACAACTTATATAATTATTCAAATCTAATATTGCCATTCTATTTGGATATATATAAATTATATAACTGTCATTATCATACATACCAGAGTTTATTACAAAAGACCACATTAAATCACTTTGATCGAACAAACCACCCCATGTACCATTATTCAAATTCGTCTCTTTTAATTCTGTCTCAAATTGTATATGCAAACCTGGAGAAATATTCTGACAGACTCCTGTTAAAACCTGTGAACTACAACTTAATTTTTCTGATAAACAATTACCGTACAATGAGCATTTGTTATATCCCTTATATAGTATCTCCTTTGGGTATATAAAACCCTGTTCAACTATAAAATTACTTATCACCTCATTTTCGTAATATTGTTTTATTTTATTGAAAGTGTATTTGTATTGTGGTTGTATTTGTATTAAACTATTTAATTCACTATTCAATAAGAATACACCCAACCTACTTATTCCTATACCTAATGTAATATTTTTCCCACTATAGGCCAACTCCTCATTTGTATATTGAGAATAATACTCCTGTTCTCCCAACCAATCTTTAATCGTTATATATGTTTCATTCAATATTAAGCTTAACACAATGTTATTGCCTTCATAAAATTTGTAACCCATCCAATATTCTGAGTCATCTGTTATTGGATTATTATTCTCTGTGAAATACAACATCCTATTATTACCGATTTTTCTAGATTCCTTAATTAATGTGTTAATCCACATAATATTTCCTTCTGTTATTCCGCTATTTATATTTATAGTTGAATTGTATCCTCTACATGGTTCGTCTACATTATCTATTACGCATTCATCAACTGTAATATCATACCAGGGGATTGTTGTTGTGGTAGTTGTGGTTGTAGTAGTTGTTGTTGTTGTGGTAGTTGTGGTTGTAGTAGTAGTAGTGGTAGTTGTTGTGGTAGTTGTGGTTGTAGTAGTAGTTGTTGTTGTGGTAGTTGTGGTTGTAGTAGTAGTTGTTGTTGTGGTAGTTGTGGTTGTAGTAGTTGTTGTTGTTGTGGTAGTAGTAGTAGTGGTTGTTGTTGTTGTGGTAGTAGTAGTAGTGGTTGTGGTAGTAGTTGTAGTAGTAGTTGTTGTTGTGGTAGTGGTTGTTGTGGTAGTAGTAGTGGTAGTTGTTGTAGTGGTTGTTGTGGTAGTGGTAGTTGTTGTGGTAGTAGTAGTGGTTGTTGTTGTGGTAGTAGTAGTAGTAGTAGTAGTAGTTGTTGTTGTTGTGGTAGTAGTAGTAGTGGTTGTCGTTGTTGTGGTAGTAGTAGTAGTGGTTGTGGTAGTAGTTGTAGTAGTAGTTGTTGTTGTGGTAGTGGTTGTTGTGGTAGTTGTTGTTGTGGTAGTGGTTGTTGTGGTAGTAGTAGTAGTGGTAGTTGTTGTTGTGGTAGTAGTAGTAGTGGTAGTTGTTGTTGTGGTAGTAGTAGTAGTGGTTGTTGTTGTGGTAGTAGTAGTGGTTGTTGTGGTAGTTGTAGTAGTTGTTGTTGTTGTGGTAGTGGTTGTTGTGGTAGTAGTAGTGGTAGTTGTTGTAGTGGTTGTTGTGGTAGTGGTAGTTGTTGTTGTGGTAGTGGTAGTTGTTGTTGTGGTAGTAGTAGTGGTTGTTGTTGTGGTAGTAGTAGTTGTTGTGGTAGTGGTTGTTGTCGTTGTGGTAGTAGTAGTAGTTGTTGTGGTAGTGGTTGTTGTCGTTGTGGTAGTAGTAGTGGTAGTTGTTGTTGTTGTGGTAGTAGTAGTAGTAGTAGTAGTTGTTGTTGTTGTGGTAGTAGTAGTAGTGGTTGTTGTTGTTGTGGTAGTAGTAGTAGTGGTTGTTGTTGTGGTAGTAGTAGTGGTTGTTGTGGTAGTAGTAGTTGTAGCTGTTTCGTCTGGTATATACTTTATATTTGTTAACTGCCATACATTATATGTGTTAGATAAATCAAATGATGAATCATCAGGAACTTTTGGTACTATTTTATTAAACAATTGATCACCGTCTAAATCTAATTCCACTAGTTTTCGTGTATTACTGTCAATAGAAACGACATATTTGTTGGTATCTGTATTATAAGTTAACCAAAATGCAAAGAAACCATTTGGATATGTTGAGCAATAAGGACCACACTGAGGAGATCCAACCACGACTTCTTTTCCATTAATCTCATTTCTGAATGTTACTGTTTCATTATTATATGACAATGAAAATACAACTTTCTCTTTCTCACCTTTTGGTTCATTTATAAATTCATATTTATAGTTATAATCAATATTAATATTATTAATGTTATAATTTGGTACTCCTGAACTCAATATTACAAACAATGTCCAATCCTTTTTAAAGTATGAATATTCTGGCATTATTCTTGCAGATGTTGAATTGCATGTAGAGAATAAATACAGATCACACATTCCTGTACCTTCTACTATGAAATCAGGTCTATATGGATTTAGCTCTTCATTCATATCTCCTGTTTCAATCTTTTCAAATTGTCCAGTAGTAGTATTGTAAATATAACCTTCAGGAGTGTTTGAATTATTGCCATCAATTGGAGCAGGCTTGATTCCGGGAGGATAATAAGGATATGACTCTCCATACTTATCCTCAGGATTGTATAAACCTGAATCACCATTCAAAATCTCAGGATAATAGAAACCATTATTGTTGTTAGATGTGGATTCATAACCACCATCTGGGAATACAGATAACTTTTGAGTGAATATTGAATAATTGGGTTTATAACCTAAAGGAGATATATTTTTAATATTACCGAACTGATAGTAATTTGAAATAAAACAAATTGTATATATTTTGTCATTTTCATCTATTGTATTCAAATATAAACTATAACTGCTATCTACTCCCAAAGACCATTTAATATTATCATCGACATCTACCACTGAATTATATGGATATGGTCCAGAACACACTTTATTATTAATATTATCTTGTAAAGCCATTCTATTTTTAAAGAAATATATTGTAATAACATCTTCCAAACCGTTGTTTAAATTGTATATGTTAATTAATTCATCCAACATATAGTAGTCACCCCATGTACCATTGTTTACATTTGTCTGTGATAATACCATATCCACTGTCCACGTTATACCTGGCAATTTTCTTAAACATATCTGCTCTAATACTTGTGACGTACATTCAACTGATTTTAAATTACAATCTTCATTAAATGTACATGTATCATAGCCTAAATACAATATACCATTTGGATATATAAAGTTATTCAATAATAAGTAATTTGTATATGCTGCTAATGATGATCTTGCCACTATTCTGTTAAATGAATAATCTGAATGCGTTTGTATTTCCATCAAACTACTTGAGTTTTCATTCATTACAAACAAGCCTAATCTACTCCAACCTATACTTATTCTAAAATTCATTCCATCATACGCTAAACTCTCATTTGTATAATAAGAGTAATATTCCTGTCCCTTTGTTAGGTCATATAATGCTATATATGTTTCATTCAACATTAATGTCATTATTATTGTATTTTCTAACATTATATCATATCCCACTAAATTATTACTATCTAATAACATTCTATCTTTTAATTGGTTACCTATTGTACCATTTATCCATATAATATTACCACGCTCAAATGTGGTCTCCTTCAATTCTCCATCTATTCCTCTACATGGTTTATTCACTTCCAACAGACATTTATCAAATTCTATCTCATACCATGGTGCTTCAGTTGTAGTAGTAGTGGTTGTTGTTGTGGTAGTAGTAGTTGTTGTGGTAGTGGTTGTTGTCGTTGTGGTAGTAGTAGTTGTTGTTGTGGTAGTGGTTGTTGTCGTTGTGGTAGTAGTAGTGGTAGTTGTTGTTGTTGTTGTTGTGGTAGTTGTTGTTGTGGTAGTAGTTGTTGTTGTTGTCGTGGTAGTAGTTGTAGCAACAATGTTTGAAATAAAAACTATATCAGATAATTGCCATATATTATATGTATTAGATAAATCCAATGATAAATCATCAGGAACTTTTGGTACTATTTTATTAAACAATTGATCACCGTCTAAATCTAATTCCACTAGTTTTCGTGTATTACTGTCAATAGAAACGACATATTTGTTGGTATCTGTATTATAAGTTAACCAAAATGCAAAGAAACCATTTGGATATGTTGAGCAATAAGGACCACACTGAGGAGAACCAACCACGACTTCTTTTCCATTAATCTCATTTCTGAATGTTACTGTTTCATTATTATATGACAATGAAAATACAACTTTCTCTTTCTCACCTTTTGGTTCATTTATAAATTCATATTTATAGTTATAATCAATATTAATATTATTAATGTTATAATTTGGTACTCCTGAACTCAATATTACAAACAATGTCCAATCCTTTCTAAAGTATGTATCTTCTGGCATTATTCTTGCAGATGTTGAATTGCATGTAGAGAATAAATACAGATCACACATTTCTATACCTTCTACTATGAAATCAGGTCTATATGGATTTAGCTCTTCATTCATATCTCCTGTTTCAATCTTTTCAAATTGTCCAGTAGTAGTATTGTAAATATAACCTTCAGGAGTGTTTGAATCATTGCCATCAATTGGAGCAGGCTTGATTCCGGGAGGATAATAAGGATATGACTCTCCATACTTGTTCTCAGGATGATATACACTATTATCTGAATCTAAATCAGGATAATAAAAACCATTCCCATTGCTAGAGGAAGATTCGTAACCACCATCTGGGAATGTTGTTAATCCCTGAGTAAATGTCACTTTACTAGGAGCATGACCTAAAGGATATATATACTTTAATCCAGTATAATTATTATTGTTTAAACCAAGTGTGCAAACTGTATAAATCTTTCCACTAATATCATCCTGTACATTTAAATATAACAAATCATTCGAATCAATACCTATGGACCAATTAATATGATCATCAATATTTTTATTTACACCATTTGGATATGGGCCTGAACACAATTCATTCACAAGTATATTTTTCAATACAATCCTATTGTTAAATATATAAATTACACATAAATCATAATGACCATTATTAATTAAATAAACACCATACAGGTCATCCAACATTAATTCTCCGGACCACGTACCATTATTCACATTAGTTGATGATATTATTGTATCAAAACTCCAATTTAAACCCACTTTCTTTTGATCACATGGATCTTTTAATACTTGTGAATAACACGATATTGGCTCATTTTTACATTCATTTCTAATGCTACATGTTTCATAACCTATAAATAAAATATTATTTGGATAAACAAAGTTATCAATCAACACATAAGCTACCAATATTCTATCTGACACATGTTCTATTTTGTTAAATGAAAATTCTGAAATTGTATATATATCTATTAAGCTATTTAATTCCCCATTCATTATAAATATTCCCAATCTACTCCAACCTATGCCTATATTTAACTCTCTCCCAAAATAATTTAATGACTCATTTGTATATGGAGAGTAATAATTAACGTCATTACTCCAATCTATAAATGTAACAAAAGATTCATTAAATAATAATGAAAACATCTTAATATCAATTTCACCACTTGATTCATTTTCTTTGTTGCTTCTTATAAGATTATATCCAAACCAATATTTTGCCTCATTTATTTCTATATTCGGAGTTGAAATATGCGTTGATGTATTTAACCAAATTAATTCACCCTCAGCAAATTCAGTTTTTAATCTACCATTATTACCTAGGCATGGTTTATTCACCTCCAATAAACATTCATCCTTTTCTATTTCATACCAAGGTGTTTCTGTTGTGGTGGAGGTTGTTGTTGTTGTGGTAGTAGTAGTGGTAGTTGTTGTTGTCGTGGTAGTAGTAGTTGTTGTCGTTGTGGTGGTAGTTGTTGTTGTCGTGGTAGTAGTTGTTGTCGTGGTAGTAGTTGTTGTCGTGGTAGTAGTTGTTGTCGTTGTTGTTGTTGTCGTTGTTGTTGTTGTTGTCGTCGTGGTAGTAGTTGTGGAGATTTCTTCAGGAATATGATTAACATCGGTTAATTGCCATACATTAAATGTATTCGATAAGTCCAATAGACCGTCTTTGTTAATAGGAATTATCTTATCAAATAAAAATTCATCACCATTTGCATCTATCTCTACTAATTTTTTAGTATTGTTTTCAACAGAAACAACATATTTGTTGGTTTTTGTATTATAAGTTAACCAAAATGCAAAGAAACCATTTGGATATGTTGAGCAATAGGGACCACACTGAGGAGATCCTGCTTTTACCTCCTCATTAGTTATCTCGTTCCTAAAAACTACTGTGTCATTATCGTATGACAATGACAGTACCAACTTTTCTTCTGCTTCCTCACTGACGTTTAAACTGTTCTCATTCTCTTTTTGCACTCCATCTTCAATACTAGAAACATCTGAACTTGTGTTTTTTCTATAATAAATGTTTTTACTAGTTTTTAATGTTTTCATAAATCCATATTTATAATTATAATTAAATATAGTAGTTTTATCTCGATCTAATTCTGTGTTACCAGTATGATAGGGTACTCCTGAACTCAATATTACAAACAATGTCCAATCCTTTTTAAAGTATGTATCTTCTGGCATTATTCTTGCAGATGTTGAATTGCATGTAGTGAATAAATACAAGTCACACATTTCTATACCTTCTACTATGAAATCAGGTCTATATGGATTTAGCTCTTCATTCATATCTCCTGTTTCAATCTTTTCAAATTGTCCAGTAGTAGTATTGTAAATATAACCTTCAGGAGTGTTTGAATCATTGCCGTCAATTGGAGCAGGCTTGATTCCGGGAGGATAATAAGGATATGACTCTCCATACTTGTTCTCAGGATGATATACACTATTATCTGAATCTAAATCTGGATAATAAAAACCATTCCCATTGCTAGAGGTAGATTCGTAGCCACCTCCAGGGAATTCTGATTTCTGTTGAGTAAATGCCAGTTTTGAAGGAGCATAACCTAATGGATAAACATATTTAACTTTAGTTAAACCACTGTTGCATTTTAACACACAAACTGTATATTTTTTATCATTATCTTTATTCCCAACGTTAATATACAATAAATTATTTGAATCTACCGCAACCGACCAAATAATCCTGTCTTTATGATTAATAACAATGTTATTTGGATAATTACCAGAACATGCCTGGACATTTACAAGATCCTGCAAAACTATCCTGTTAGTGAACAAGTAAACTGTAAATAAATCATAATCATCATTACTAAAGTAATATACATTTAATAATTTATCTAGCATTAGACCATCACCCCATGTTCCATTGTTTACATTGGTCCCCACAATACTACCATCAAATATCCACTCCATCATAGGTATTTTTTTGTTACATATATCCTTTAAAACCTGTGAATTACACTTAACTGTATCTTGTGAACAATCAGAGTATAAACTACATGTCTCATATCCTAAATACATGATATTTACTGGGTATAAAAAGTTGTCTTGCAATAAATAATTTGAATAATATTTATCGTCATTAAATATTTGCCTCACATTATTGAATATATACTCCTCACTTCCCTTTATTTCTATATAACTGTTACTTTCTTCATTCATTAAGAACAATCCTAACCTACTCCAACCTAATCCTATCGTTAATTCTCTACCTAAATAACTTAAAGACTCATTTGTGTAAGGAGATGAGTATGCCATTCCTCCACTCAATTTATCCAATAAAAATATATGTGTTTCGTTAAATCTAATGTTTAGCATTTCATTCTCATCATATAATATGTTATATCCCATCCAATAGTTGCTTTCTCCAATAACTAATTCATTTTCGGATTTTCTCAGTATGAAATTTATCCAAATTATATTTCCTTTGTTAAATTCATGATCCTTTATTGTCGCGTCCTTTCCCCTACAAGGCGAATATTTTTCAAGCTGACACTCCTCCAATTCACTTTCGTGCCATGGTTTCTGAGTGGTGGTACTAGTTGTGGACGTGGTAGTGGTAGTAGTAGTGGTTGTTGTAGTGGTTGTTGTAGTCGTAGTTGTTGCTGTTTCATCTGGAATGTATTTTACATTTGTTAACTGCCATATATTATATGTTTCAGATACGTCCGATGATGAATTTTCCTGAACTCCTGGTACTATTTTATTAAACGTTAATCTATCAGTACCTGATTCTATCTCTAACAATTTTTTGGTATTATTCTCGATGGAAATGATATACTTTTTTGTATTAGAATCATAGGTTAACCAAAATGCAAAGAAACCATTTGGATATGTTGAGCAATAGGGACCACACTGAGGAGATCCTGCTTTTACCTCCTCATTAGTTATCTCATTCTTAAATATTATGGTTTCATTATTGTAAGATAATGTTAGTACCACTTTATCCTCTACTTGTTCGATAATATTTATTTCATCATCAATTTTATCTTGACTATCAATTATATCGCTTTCTCCACTAATTTCGTCCAAGCTTGTAATTTTTCTATAACTTGATTTTTTTGTATTTATTGAATTCAAACTGTAAATAAACTCATATTTGTAGTTATAATACTCAGCACTTTCAGGAACACTAATTTCACCATTATTGGGGACTCCTGAACTAAGAATAACAAATAGTGTCCAATCTTCCTCAAAGTATGTATCATCTGGCATTATTCTCACAGAAGTTGCATTACATGTTGAAAAAAGATACAAATCACACTGTTCCTTTCCTTCTACTATGAATTTTGGCCTGTAAGGATTCAATTCATAACCACCACTCTCTGTTTCTCCTGTTTCAATCTTTTCAAATTGTCCAGTAGTAGTATTGTAAATATAACCTTCAGGAGTGTTTGAATCATTGCCCTCAATTGGAGCAGGCTTGATTCCGGGAGGATAATAAGGATGTGACTCTCCATATTTACCCTCAGGATTGTATATACCTGCATCAGCATCTGTGATATCTGGATAATAGAAACCGTTTCCATCGTTGTTAGATGTAGATTCATAACCACCGTTGTTGAAACCACTAATGTATTGAGTGAACAATTTCTTTGAAGGGTTATATCCGAGTGGGTAAATGTATTCGATGTTGAAGAATCCGTCGTTAAAGTGAATAGTACAAACTGTATATTCTTTTTCAACACCATTTTTGTAGTCATGAATATTTAAGAATAAATTGTAATTCAAACCAAAACCAATAGACCACTTAATTTTGTCCGAGTAGCTTATTTGTTTATTATTTGGATATGGACCCGAACATAACACATTATTTATATTGTCCTTCAATGCCACTCTATTCTTAAATAAGAATATTGTAATTGTATCTTGACTTCCGTCATTCACAAGATATATATTCATTAAATCTTTTATTATGTACTCACTGCTCCATGTACCATTATTTACATTAGTTTCAGAAACAATACTTTCAATAACCCAATTCATACCAGGAACTTTTTTAATACATATTTGTTTGAGCACTTGTGATTCACAACTTAATTCTGATGTTGTACAATCACCAAACAAACCACATGTTTCATACCCTTTGTATAACTCAACGTTAGGATATAGAAAATCATTTTCTAAATAGTAGACAGAATATTCATCTCTATTATTTTCATTAACCTCCACCTTTTTAAACATATATTCTCTATTATTATTTATTGTGAAGAAACTGTTTTTGTTTTTATCTAATAAAAATAGACCCATCCTACTCCAACCTAAACCAATCGTTAACACGTCATCTACATATGTTAACCTTGAATTTGTGTATCTTGAAGTATAACTTCTTTTGTTTAACTCGTCATGTAACAGTACATGAGTTTCATTAAATAACAATGACAACACTTTATTGTTGTCATTTAAGAAATAATATCCGTTCCAGTAATTATTATCATCCAGTTCAATAATTGGTGACACTTGAACCATCTTGAATTCTATCCATAATAAATTACCCTTGTCGAATTTTGGATTTTCTATTAATGCATCTTTTCCCTTGCACGGTTTATTCAACTCAAGTATACACTCATCAAGTGGTGTCTCGTACCACGGAATTTCTATTGTAGTAGATTCAGTACTAGAAGTAGATGTAGTAGTTGTAGTAGTGGTGGTAGTTGTTATTACATCAGTTGGTGGATTATTAACATTAGTTAATTGCCATACGTTGAATGTTCCAGATGCAGCCGCTGACTCATCATTTTGGATTTTT
Source organism: Cryptosporidium bovis (assembly GCF_009768925.1). Classification (NCBI taxonomy): domain Eukaryota; phylum Apicomplexa; class Conoidasida; order Eucoccidiorida; family Cryptosporidiidae; genus Cryptosporidium; species Cryptosporidium bovis. The sequence goes on from NW_027125041.1 coordinate 249,385, forward strand.
GGAACTATCTTATTAAATATCAACTCCTCATTGTTTGAATCCAATTCAACCAGCTTCTTTGTATTGTTTTCAACTGAAATCACATACTTCATATTTACTGAGTCATAGGTTAACCAGAATGCAAAAAAACCCTTTGGATATGTTGAGCAGTAAGGACCACATTGTGGAGATCCAACCTTTATTTCATTCTTGTTTTTTTCGTTCTTAAATGTTACAGTTTCATTATTGTATGAAAGAGATAATACCACCTCTTCCACTTGATCAGTCTTTGAAGTATGAATGAATTCATATTTGTAGTTGTAATACCCAACGGCTTCCAAAACACTAACTTCACCATTATTAGGGACTCCTGAACTAAGAATAACAAATAATGTCCAATCTTCCTTAAAGTATGTATCATCTGGCATTATTCTCGCAGAGGTTGCATTACATGTTGAGAAAAGATACAAATCACACAGTTCCTTTCCTTCCACTATGAATTCTGGCCTGTAAGGATTCAATTCAAAATTGATACTTCCTGTTTCCCCATCTCCTGTTTCAATTTTTTCAAATTGTCCAGTAGTTTTGTTGTATATGTATCCTTCAGGAGTATTCGAACTATTACCTTCAATTGGAGCTGGTTTGATACCCGGAGGATAGTAAGGATATAAATTTCCGTATTTATTACTTGGACTGTACGTATCTAAACTTTCATTTGAGAGATCAGGATAGTAGAAACCAACTCCTGCATTCGAATTTTGATTTTTATTTGATGTAGACTCATAACCACCATCTTTAAATACTTGCTTTACTTGATTAAATTTAACATTTGAAGGTGAGTAACCTAGTGGATAAATATAACTTATGGAATTAAGTTCACTGTTCTTGCTGATTACGCAAACAGTATACAACTTATTGTTTGACAGATCCTCGACATTCAGATAAATGAGATTGTCGTTAACACCAAATGAAATGTACCACTTAACAATATCTTTTGTCTGTCTAATTTCACCATTAGGATACGGACCAGAACAGAATATATTATCTAACAAACTCTGCAGTACAACTCTATTGTCAAAAAAGTAAACAACTCCAATGTTAATATTTCCTTCATTAATGATATAGACATTTAATAGATCTTTCATCACAAAAAAATCACTCCATGTACCATTATTTACATTTGTCTGAGCTATTTCGTGTTCAAATGAAAATTGCATTCCAGGCTGTTTTTTGTTACAAACACCTGTTAGAACTTGTGACTCGCAACTAACACTGTCTTTGTTACACTCACCAAACAAACTGCATGTTTCATAACCAAAATACAAATTCTCTATTGGATACACGAAGTTGTCCTCCAACAAAAACTTTATTGGACTCTTAAATTGGTCGTCTTTCTCAACTGTATTAAAGTTGAATGGGATTTCGCTATGTATTTCAATGTAACTATACAATTCCTCATTCATTATAAAGAATCCAAGTCTGCTCCAAGCAAGTGCTATCTTCAAACTATAACCTGAATATACCAACATATTATTTCTATATGGTGAAGAATATTCCATGTTATTCTTCCAATCGTATATAAATATAGAAGTCTCATTTAGTAATATACTCAATATATTCTCATTTGTATTCTTAAAAACATATTGATGCCAATATCTATTATTTTCATTTGTATAACTTTGTTGAAACTCTATATATCCATTTCCTGAGTCCTCTGGATTTGAGAGTTCAGACTCCAACCATAAGATGTTTCCCAATCTGAATTGTCCTTTTTCATCCTCTTCACCACTGCTCCCCGCTATTTCACCCTTATTTCCTTTACAAGGCTTATCCAAAGTAATTCTACAAAGTTCCTTGAGGTCATCCTCCCAATATAGTGTGGTAGTAGTAGTAGTAGTAGTGGTTGTAGTGGCCTTCTCTGTGTTAATTACTTGTTTATTTGTTAAATACCATACACTATATGTATTATCCACATTCATCCAAGACCCTTTTGCAGGTACTATCTTATTAAATACCAATTCCTCATTGTTTGCATCCAATTCAACCAGTTTCTTTGTATTGTTTTCAACTGAAATCACATACTTCATATTTACTGAGTCATAGGTTAACCAGAATGCAAAAAAACCTTTTGGATATGTCGAGCAGTAAGGACCACATTGTGGTGATACTGAAACTTGTTCAACCTGATTTATTTCATCTTTAAAGATTACAGTATCGTTTTTCAGTGTTAAAGATAAAACAACTTCATATTCCCCGTTTTCAGCAGGATCTTGATTTGAATCAGAATTTGTTTTTGGAGTTCGACTTAGAGATGACTCTGAATTCAACCCTGAGTCTAATTTTGAACTATTGTGCCCGTTTTCTATATTTTTATTATAATTTTCATTTATTTCATTATCTATACTAACCTCCATGTTTTTAATTGTTTTAGAGTATCTCAGAAATTCATATTTATAGTTGTAATCAACATTTTTATTGTCATCGGTAATATAATCAGGTACTCCTGAACTAAGAATCACAAATAATGTCCAGTCCTTCTTGAAGTGACTATTTTCTGGCATTATTCTTGTAGAAGTTGCATTGCAAGTTGAAAATAAATACAAATCACACAATTCGTCTCCTTCTACTATAAATTCAGGTCTATAAGGGTTTAGTTCTTTCTCGCTCTTATCTCCTTCCATTTCACCATCTCCAGTTCCGATCTTTTCAAATTGTCCCGTTGTTGTGTTATAGATGTATCCCTCAGGGGTATTTGAATTATTACCTTCAATAGGAGCTGGTTTTATTCCAGAAGGGTAGTAAGGATACGATTCACCATATTTGTTTTCTGGATGATAAATGCCACTTTCAGAGTCAAAATCAGGATTATAAAAGCCATTCACACCACTGGAAGAGGACTTATAACCACCATCAGGGAATCCTACCTTATGTTGAGTAAACATCAATTTCGATGGTGAATAACCCAGTGGATAAACAATAGTAATAGTTTGTGCAGAGCTAGTATAAGGGAGGGAACAAATAGTCATTGCTTCTGAGGAATCCACCTCATTATTTGTATCAGAGTTGAAGAATATCATCCTTGTCTCGTCATTAACGGAAAATGACCAGGTAAATTTGTCATTAATTTCCATTTGTTTGCCGTTAGGATAGGGTCCCGAACAAAACGTAGATGTGCTCAAATCCTGTACTGCAATTCTGTTACTAAAGAAGTAAACATAATATAGATTGTCTGTGGGTGTTCCCAGTATATAAAGATTAAGTAGTCCATCAATCGTAAAATCGTCACCCCACGTACCATTATTTACATTTGTATGAGCTATTTCTGTGTCAATTGTCCAGTATCTTCCTTTTACTGCCTTTGCACACATTCCTTTCAATACTTGAGACTTACAAGAAGTAATACTCATTGAGCAGTCATCATGTAATGTACATGTCTCGTATCCAAGAAACATGCTATTATGAGGAAGCACAAAATTATATTCAATTTCGTAGTTTGAGATAACTCTGTTCCCTTTATCCCCTTCTTTAAAGTTGAATATGGGACTCACTTTATTGAAAGTTTTTAATGTTCCAATATTGTTAGTGTTAATAGTAATAAGTGCTCCATGGTCTCTGTTTAATACAAACAAGCCAAGTCTACTTCTTGCTAAACCTATCAATATTTCTCTGTTTAAGTATCCCAAAGATTGATTTGTATACGGAGTATAGTATTCTGTTTTTGATTCCTCATCGTAAAGGGCTATAGAAACCTCATCAAAAAGCAACTTATATACCTTCTGATCATCATTGGAAAACTGTATTCCTTGCCAAAACTTTTCGTTATTATTTATGTCTATTAGTGGATTTGATATTCCAATTGTGGTATTTATCCATATTATATTCCCATCTTCGAAACTAGGAATTATTTTCGCTTCGTAACCTCTGCATGGTGTTAATTCTGTCTCTAACTCGCACTCATCTTTCACAATACTATCCCAAGGACTTTTTGTAGTTGTTGTGGTTGTTGTAGCTTCAACACTGGGCTGCTCGTTTAAACTAAACAGCTTCCAAGAACTATAGAGAGTCTTTTTGTTACCATTGCTTACTTCATCAGATTCACAACCCTGGCAAGGTCTTACTAGATCAAATACCACGTTTTCCGAGTCTATTTCAACCAACTTTTTTGTATTATTTTCTATCGAAATAACATATTTTCCTCTTTCTTTATCGTAAGTTAACCAAAATGCAAAGTAACCATTTGGATATGTTGAACAATAAGGACCACATTGAGGTGATCCAACCGAAATCTCACTTCCAGTAACATCGTTTTTGAATACAACCACGTCATTAGAATAAGCCAAAGTTAAAACAACTCTTTCTACACCACCATTATTTTTGGTATCGATAAACTCATATTTATAGTTAAATTTATTACCATCACTAACATTAATTCCATTGTTTTCCTCGTCACTCTCACTGTTTAATTGTGGTATTCCATTATTTGCAATTACAAATAAAGTCCAGTATTGTTTAAATACAAAGTCCTTTGGCATAATTCTTATGGAAGTTGAGTTGCAAGTTGTAAATAAGTACAAGTCACACTCTTTCTTACCCTGAACTATTTCTCTTGGCTGGAACGGATTTACTTCCTCCTTGTAATTTCCCTCGTTTTTCTCAAATAGGCCTGATGTCTTGTTATAGTGATAGCCCGAGGGAGTATTGGATTCATCACCTAATAATGGTGCAGGATGAATCCCAGGAGGATAGAAAGGGAAACTATCACCATAAACAACGGCAGGAAAAAACTGGTTTTTGCTTGATTCATATAAAGGAAAGTAATAGCCATCTTCTATTGTAGATGTACTTTCATAACCACCATCGGCAAAACCCTCTGTTTTTTGTACAAATGTTAATGAACTCGGCTTATAACCGCTAGGGTATACATATACTATTGGACCTAAGTTACCCAATATTGACAATGAACAAATTGTCATCTTTTTTTTGGTAATATTACTCGAGGAAGATGTTCTAGCAGAATTTCCAGATATTATTCCTTTGTGCAATACTTTTGTATTATCCTCTCGATAGCTAGCATAATCCAATGTATCAATGCCTTCATTAGTTGTACCTGATTCAGCAATTGAATCACCATCATTACCTTGATTGCTTTCAGCCCCATTCTCACTTATTTCTTCAATATTCAGAAATAAAAAATTTGAAGAATCAAGTCCTAAAGACCAGTTTATAGTCACTTCTTGATTTATCTTTTTTCTATTTGGATAAGGACCGCTACATGAAATTGAATTAACCAAATCCTGTAATACCATTCTATTGTTGTAAAAATAGACGGTAAATATATCATCCTTTCCATTGTTAACGTAGTATAGATTAATTAAATCACTTTGTTCATATGCTTCACCCCAGGTACCATTATTTACGTCAGTCTTTGCCAAACTGCCACGGAATTCTATCTCCATTCCAGACTTTAATGCACCGCAGAGTCCTGTTAGTACTTGTGAATTGCAGGTCTTAACTGCTGATTTACAATCCCCATATAATGTACATGTTTCATAACCCCTGAACAATATTTTATTTGGATATGTAAACGAATTCTTTAGTATATAATCAGTTAAATGATCAGGAATGCTATCTTGTGTTATCTTGTTATAATCAAAATTTATATAACTTTCAACGTTGATTAAAGCATTCAGATCACTATTCACCAAAAATAAACCGAATCTATTTGATGTTATTCCCAAAATCATTTTCATACCCAAGTATAACAAATGCTGATTTGTGTATGAGGACGAGTACAATTCCTTTTCAATGTGATCATAAATGGCCACTGTGGTCTCATTAAATAATAATGAAATTAGTTTAGTGATGCCACCATCAGATTCTTTTTGGAATTTGTACTCCATCCAGTATTTATTCCCATCAATCTGTATCTCATTTTCTGACTTAGATAATTCTGTATTTATCCAAACGATATCACCCTGTGTAAGTGGGGTTATAATTGAACCACTAACACCCCTACAGGGCTTATTCAATTCCAATTCACACTCATCCTTAATATCATTTTGCCACGGGATCCTCGTAGTGGTAGTGGTAGCAATTTCGGTAGTAGTGCTTATGCCATCGGTTAAACTCCAAATTGTGTATTCATTATTTTTGTTTGTGTTACCGTTCTTAGAGTCAGACTCTCCCTCAATCTTATAAAAATCCCTTCCATTTGAATCGAATTCCAGAAGCTTAATCCCATTGTAGTCCACATTCATCACATATTTGCTGTTTTTTATGTCATTTTGCAACCAAAAGCTGAAATACCCCTTTGGATATGTAGAACAGTATGGACCGCACTGAGGCGACACTCCTTCTACAATAATATGTTCGCTTCCATCTTTTATTTCTACAACAGAAACAGAGCTGTTAGTTAATCTGATTGCAAACTTGAGACTATCACTGGAATCCTTAAAGAGGTACTGATAGTTAAACAAAGCTGCAGGTTCAGTGGTGTCATCCTCTTCTAAATCGACTTTTGGTGAATAAGTTGTTATTCCAGTTGAAACCATCACAAACAAACTCCAACTTTTTTGTAAATTCTTAACCGAATCAGACACTATTATCTTAGTTGAATTACAAATACCAAAGAACTCTAATTCACAGCTTTCTGTTCCTTTTGATATTTCTATTGGAACTGGTGGATTCATCATTTCCAACATTTCCACGTCCTCTCCACCAGACACACCTTCAATAGGCTCATACTGGCTCGTGGTTTCGTTGAAACAAAAACCCTCATGAGGGCTAGATCCATCACTACCTATGTTTGGAATACCAACAGGCAAAAACGGCTTGTTCTGACCATAAGGAACCAGAGGAGTATACTCATTTATATTTTCATCGTAATTAGGATAATAAGTTCCAACTGACTTGTCAGTCTCCAACTGGGAAGTGGACACATAACCTCCAGTTGGGAACCCACTCCCAAATTGAGTGAATATACTTAAGCTTGGGCTCTCACCAACAGGATAAATGGCTTTTAGAGGTATATCCACTCCAAAGTTCTTAAAACCACAAACCGTGTAGTTCTTTTGTGAATTTTTATCATATAGACCTATAAATATCATGTTATTTAAATCTATGCCAATTGTCCAGTAAACCGTGTCATCCTTGTTTATTGGTTGGTTAGATATATATGGTCCAGAACAATATAATTTATTGTTTGGATCTAGTAACACTACTCTATTTTGGAAGAAGTACACTATTAGCTTTATTATATCGCTATCTCCATATAGAATATACGAATTGTATAGATTTTTATACACAAATTGTGATCCCCAC